>NW_025226215.1:0-5094 GCF_018294505.1 Triticum aestivum | reverse complement strand
ATATATAGTGTTACTATTCATCACCCAGGGTGCAGAATAGTTTATTCTTCATCCGAGGTAATCTTACGATCATTTCATAATTAAATTATGTTTCGAATTTAAATAGTTACATTCCTATTGATTCACTACGTAAAATTTAACATAAGAAAAATAAAAATATAGGTCATAAGATAAGAAAATTTACAGTTTATGTGTATTTTAGACTATGTTTTTACGTTTGTAATTTTACATAACATAAAATATTTTTTACGCCGATTATATATTTTCTGACGGTCTCTTTTTGCGTCGGAAATAAGACAAAATTACGGAACGTAAAATTACGGTGCATTGATGGTAAAATAGAGGGGGTGAAAAATAACTATTCCTCACCCAGGGTGATGAATAGCGCGACCCAGGGTGATATACATATACTTTGCAAGCTGGGGCGATAGCCCCCCAAAGTGTTCCATATGTAGTTCGACGGTGTTCGCGGCAGCTCGAGTCGCTGGTTGCATTCTGGACAATAAGAATATCGAGATGGCTCCGGCGAGCGTCCTCTCGTGCCATGCTTGAACAAGACATCCCCTTGCCTGACGCACGACATCTTCTCGCCATTGTCAAACCAAACGCTAGTCGGTACACTATTGTTGGTGTAGTATGCGGTGAAGCTGCAGTGCAAATCCCAGCACAACTTTTTGTCGTCATTGTCGGCCCACTGGTCCTGCGGCAGAGACATAACCCATAACTGAAGAGTCGGAGGGAAGCCGGGAAGTTTTACGGCGAGGCATAACCGCCCGCTTATAAAAAATATTACTATTTCATATTCATATTCATTTTTTTAAAAATAATAATAATAAAGTGTAGACTACAATTGTTGTTAAACAACAATTATTACTGTTTTTATAAAAAATATTACTGTTTCATATTCATATTCATATTCATTTTTTTTAAATCTGACTTATGGCGCACGGGTGGCTGGTGCGCCATTGCTATCTAAAAAAAAGAATACTTATGGCGCACTGTCGCGCTGGTGCACCATTGCTATGAAAAAAACATTCTAATGGCGCACCGCCTGGGGGTGCGCCATTAGTAATCTTCCCCCATCCATACATCACCGCGCCGCTCCTTTCCCCTTCCCTCTCGCCAGACTACTTCGATTCGTCCCTCTCTCTCCACCGTGCCGCTCCTCCCTTGTCCCTCCCTCCACCGTGCCGCCGCCACCGCTGCCCCGACCCACTGCGCCGCAGCCGCCCACGCGCCCCCGCCGCCTCCTTCTCCCCTCCCCCCCTCGAGCGCCGGCTCCACCCCAAGCCCCGCCTCCCCCTCGAAACCCTAGAAACCTCGGAGCCGCCCCACGTCCACTAGGAAAGGAGGCCCCATGTCCACCAGGAGAGGAGGCCCCACGTCCAGCAGGAGAGGAGGCCCGCGACCTCCCCGCCGTCCAGCAGGAGAACAGGGTACGACTCCCTTTTCCGGTTGTCTCTTGCTGATTTTCTTATTCATCTCCTCCAATCTCTGACGCGTTCTCATCTATAGCTGTGTTGTGCTGTTGTGCTGTTGTGTTGTGCGAAGCTGCTGCTCTGGGCTCGACTTGTTTGGATTTGGTTCCCCTGTCACCAAGGTGACCACTTGTCTCGCCTCTCTCCCCCTCTGTACAAGTTCATGGCTGTGGAGTGCTATGGTCGATGCTTGTCTCAGCTGTATGCATTTGATTTCAGACTATATAGCTTGTATATGCAAAGTGCCTAGGGTTAAATAGGTCTGTACAGTAACACAAAGCTATGAAACCAATTGCGTGCATTGAGAAATAGAGTATTAAAACAGAACTTGACGTGGTTTTCCACTTAGCTATCTGAATTGAAAAAAAACATAGCTTTTGCGGTCTCTGAGGCAAAACTTGATACTCCATATACAACTAATACTACTACTAGACAAGATACTACTTCATATACTACTAATACTACTACTGTATTTCATTTCAAAGTTCAAAATGCTGGTACTGAGATTTTCATTTCCAATGAGTGATGTTTTTCCTAGCAGTAGAAAAAACATAGCAACTTCTCTGATTTTATAAAGTTGTTCTTATATGGATGAAACTTCACTTGTGTTTAGGCTAGTACAGGGTGTTGCTTCTTCTGTATGGGCCAACTATGTCACAAATAAATTATTCCTTCTTCTGTATTTGACAAGTAATGACTTGCAAAGATGATGATCATCTTGGTAGTTTGTTGGGTTTTGTCTCCGACCATTGTGTCGTGATGAATTTGCAGGTACCCCGAGAGGCCCTTGAGTTTGCCGGAATGTCGTTTAACTTCCGTTCCGGCAAATTCGGTTACTCCATATGTCCTATTTTCAGTAAAGTTCATGCCGAAATTTTCCGTGAATTTTAGCATGACTTTGCTAAAAATAGGACATATGGGGTACTTGCGACTAATGCATGGGCCGGGGTATCTTAGTACTTAGTTAAGTAGGATCAACTGCCCCGCCATTCTTGCTGCATTAAACCATAGGTGGCAATAGAGCCAAGTGATTAGGCCCAACTTAGAATTCTCCTTAGCATCGATAAACCCTAGATGATAAACACAACATAGGTGGCAATAGAGCCAAGTGATTAGTGCCAAGTAATTAGGCCCAACCTAGGGTGCCTCGGCATCGATAAATCCTAAATGATGAAAACTTAACTTGGCTTCTATAGGGTGCCTCGGTGTCGATGAGAAATTAAATGATGTACGCTTAGGCTTTTAGGGTGCCTCGGCGTCGATAAAACCTAAATGATGAAAGCTTACGCTTTTAGGGTTCCTCGACATCGACAAACCTTAAATGATAAAACCTTGGCTTTTAGGGTGCCTCGATGTCGATAAGAACCTAAATGATGAAAGCTTAGGCTTTTAGGGTGCCTCAGCGTCGACAAACCCTAAATGATAAAAGCTTAACTTTTAGGATGCCTCGATGTCGACAAACCCTAAATGATGTAGTTTTGAATTATGAACGTAGGATATGTCGTCATCATCATCGAACGATGAAAGTCTCCTGGGGGAGTGCTACTGGTGCCACGACGATCGACGTCTGTGCGACATGCCTCACCTGAACGATGATCGGTGCTTCAGCATTAAGCTCGAGGAGACCTTCGAAGTTGAAATGGTACACAACGACGACAAGTGTTATTTTCATAATTAAGCATGACTTCAACTATTTCAACGTGTAATTTTCATCTTTTACAATTCGAGTATAGCTTATCCCATGCCATGCAAGACGTTATGTCTTGGAGAGGATGGATTTTGAAGACCATGAAATTTCTGAAACAAAGAAAATTCACCTAAGGACTCATCACGATGTGGACTTTAAAGTAAATCTATATAATTCTGAGAGCGTAACCCATTTTGGTTGCAAAAATTGGGAATCATTTTGCAAGATGTATGGTTTTGATGAGGGTATGCTTATCAACATGCATGGATCTTGGTAATCCTTACATCGACCAAGACAATATGGACATTTGGGTCCTTGTTGATACGCCTCCAGTTATACCGCTATGTGAGTTTCTCAAACATAGTTATTAGCTAATTTATATTGTTTATTTCAAAATAGTTGACAGCTTATTTCCATTGACAACTTATTTTTATTGTTCAAAGCATGTGCGGGAGATGATAGACAAAACCCACTACACCGATGGCTCTGAATTAACAACTTACAAGGAGAAAAATCATCTGGTCGGATTTTGTACTGACATTGAGAATTACAATATCCACAATCAAACTCCTCAACATTATGGTAAATACGTGCCACTAGTGCATGTGTTCAACTACGGTAACTACCATGGAGATACCCTGGTAAGATTTTTACTATTACGACATTCGTGCATCTTTTGCATACTTCTAAAACTAATACATCATTTCTAACTATGAAGTTATTACTATGTTTTTCAATAGATAATCCCAGAGAATTGTGTGCCTCATTTGATGTATAAGAAAGGTAGTCTTAATGTTTTGAACATATAGCCAGGTCATCCTACGAATCTCAACTGTTCATACGAGATTTCTAAAAGAAGTGGAGACATGAAGATCAAAGGATGGAAAAAATGTATGGACAGTCGTAAGGAGGTTCTTGGAAGCAAAAGGAAGCGAAGCGCAAGAATTGGAGATAGGATGTTCTCCATTCTCCATAATGGAGAGTCAGGGTCTATATTGTTTTATGCTATTTTAGGGTATTTAGGTCCTGCCTAATACTGATGATCATATGCTAAGAACAATTAAGTAGGGTTGGTTCGATGACTATCAAGATGATGATCGTATGACTTGTTATTAATAACGAGTAGAAGTTGTATGATGATGATTAGTAGGACTTGTTAGGATTAGTATTACTTCCGACAAACTCACTACTCGCGGTCTCGAGACTTGTAGTGTTCTATCTTTATTCGGTCTTTTGAATTCGGAGACTAATATGATGAATTGTATTCGGAGACTAATCTTCTATTGTATTCGATGAATCTGCTCTTGCTGTGGGGTGATGTCTATATTTTGTCCAATAATATATTTTGTAACCTGTGCAAAATTCTGAAAAGTAAAAAAAACTAATATTCTTACTAATGACGCATCACCCAACAGTGCGCCATTAGTATGCCAGATACTAATGACGCATGGTGTTCTATACTAATGGCACATTGCGTGGTGCGCCATTAGTATATATCAGATAGTAATGGCGCACTGGCAGTGCGCCATTAGTAAGAAATACTAGGGACGTGATATTAATGGCGCATCAGTAGTGCGCCATTAGTAGGAAAAACTGATGCGCCATTAGTAGCCCATTTCCTAGTAGTGTTGGCATGCAAAAAAAATTGAAGTTCGCATTTGCTAGTGTCTGTAAAGTTTCATTGAAATAATATTGGGAATCCACTACGGCCACATCCCCGCGTCGTCGTCCTCTGCCGACACCAGGGGGGGCGCTAGCCGCGCCGCCAGGCCCCCCTCCAGCCCCATGCACTAACTGCACCGCCACCGGAGGGGAAGCTGGCGAAGCCGCACATGTCATAGGAAGGTGGCGGCGGGGCGTATTGTTTTGGTTGGCCGCTGTCCCGTAGCTCGCGGCGGTCGGTGCTGCTCGTCGGGTGGTGTGTGGTGT
>NW_025226214.1:0-5020 GCF_018294505.1 Triticum aestivum | reverse complement strand
CCTCTTGGCCGCTAGACCGCCCTGTGGTGGCCGCGCGACGATGTGTGGATGGGTCGGCTCTGGGTGGGCGCCTTGGTCTCCTCAGGCAGGCGTGCATGGTGGCGGAGATGGTCTTGGTGGATGTTGGCTGGTGGTGGATGGTCTCGGGCTTCGCCCAGGTCGGCCATGGTGAGCGGAATGGTTGGAGCTTGCTCTGATCTATGCACTGGTCTAGCAAGACAAGGAAGTGCCTTAGTTGCCCTGTTCCTGTCTGACTTGGTGGTGGCAGATTTGGCAGATGGAGCTACAAGATGCAACTCCTCCTGGTGTGGTGCTTAACCTGCTTGAGCAGCTCCCGTGGCTTTGGGTTCGAAGATCTTGGGTTGAGAGAAATCCGTCCTTCGTGATGGCCGAGCTTGACAACGGCAACCCCCAAGTGCGTGTCCCCTCCTTGAAGGTGTTGTTTTGGCCCGGATGACTCCCTTCCTTCTGCTTGGGGGAAACCCTTGCTCTGGCATCCGGATCGGACCACGGCGGCATCATGGTGTCGTTCCCTTCTTGAGGCGTCGTCTTGCTTGGTCGAGAAGTCTTGATGGTGCCGCTTGAGTACGTGTTGGCTACTACTCTGGGAGTGGGCATCTAGGGTTCAATGTACACCATCGTCGGCGCTCTCTCGACGACGCCTTCTCTAGGTCCTCCAAGGCCCTGCCATATACTTGCCGACTTCCTCTTGGCACAATGGGTGGGTACGTTGGTCTGGGTTGTCCTTGAGTCTTGATCATGTTGTGTAGCTCTCCGGCATTGGTTGTGACGCGGCATGGTTGCTCTGTTACTTACCCCATTGTCATTGGCATGATTGGTCTAGCTGTAGCATGTTTTGTAGTACTTGTGGTTGTTGTGCGTGGTGGGTGTGGCAGCTAATCATCGCGATTAGCGTTGTAATGGCCGAAAAGCGTGGTTCCGTCAAGTGTGGTTCCGCGTCTTCTTAGTACAATGATATGCATGCTTATGTGCATTATCGAGAAAACTATTTTATTTGAGGGGTGTAAAGTTTCATCAAGAAAAATTGAGAGAGTAAAGTTTCGTCAAATAATACGATGATTTGAAGCCTACGCAAAAAGACAAGACCATTCAAAAAATTCCGAAAATAATAAACCTTAGTGAGAAATTTGAAAAATAGGAAGGACGCTAGGAATAACAACGTCCAAGGCTGGACGCCAGTACCAACAACGTCCAGGTTGGACGCTTTTATAAACTTCGCCAACCGTTTGATTTGACCAGATCCTGACTGGCTACCTCCGGCATTGAACTTCTACCCTCGGCCACCTCTGCACGGCCAAAGGTAGACTCCGCCACATCTAGCCCACTGAAAATGCAGCTTTAGCAACACACCATCCTCCTTTCTCCATTGAAGCGGCGTGCTGGCCGAGGGTGCCGCCCGTGTGGCATCACTGGTGTCCACGCCTGTTCAATGCCGGCGACGCATTACTATATGGGACGGAACAAATATCTACCATGCCGTTCAATGCCATGTCAGTCCGTATGCTACCATGAAGCAGGCTCACCGGTCGAGAAACCGACTTCTGCGTCGCACATTGACGCACCCATACACATTGCTTCACCGGAATCCGCTATTTAAAGAGGGCCACACCCAGACGCCTTGCCGCACCTGAATTTGATATTTTAAGGCGTCGCTTTTGAAGAATTTGAACTTTGGTGTATTGTCTTGGTGGTGGTTCGTGCTACAGTTACTAAGAATTGGTCACTCCAGCGGGATCTTTTGGTTTTTCTTCCTTTTCTTTTTGTTTATGGGTCATGTGCATCCGTAATGTCTTTAGGACATTTTGTTGTTGCAGAGGCTAGGTGTAATCTATTCCCTTTGTCGTAGTTTGGTGATATTATATATTTCCTTTGTCGAAAAAAATCTATTAGACAAAATACTCTCAGTTAAATAAGAGCACTTGATAAGTTGATCCCACCTTGCGTACTCCCACCTTTGCCTCCTCCCCAAGAAAATCATAGGGTTCCTTTGCCTGCCGCCGGCGCCGCCGCTGATCCGCCTCATCTCCGGTGGCCTTAGGGCATGGCAGCACGATGGATCCCGGGCCTTGCTGGTGGGAGGGCTCCGTTTTAGATGTTTTTCAAGTTTTGTTAGGGTTTGCGTTCTGCTCAGGAAGACGAGACGGCGACGGCTACCTGAAGATGGAATAAGGTCTTCTCCATCGTCTAGCCACCGTTCCGGCGGTGTGTCTACCATCGTCGGTTGGCGTGTGGAGGTGTGTCTCCGGCAGATCCATCCTTCGTGGATTTATTCAGATTTGGTCGTAGTTCGTCTACGTTTGTGTTTCTTCAGGATGAATCCTTCCGATCTATACCACTCTTCATCGGTGGCGGTTGTTGTTCAGCTGCGCTGGTCCTATGGGGCCTCAACACGATGACTTCCCGATTGTCTACTACAACAAGTTTTGCCCGCCTCCAGCGAGGGAGGGGCGATGACAGCGGCGCGCCTTCGGCTCACTTCAGTACTTGTAGTTGACGTTAAGTGGTCGATGGACCTGAATATAATTTTTATTATTTTTGGTGTCCGTTGTATTGCCATGATTGAAGATGATAGATTAGAAGTTTTGTTGCAAAAACATAAAAAATAAAAGAGCACCTGACCGAACCACACAATGGATACTGTTTATAATAGTGTGCAGCTGTGGACATCATTCGTAATGACGTTCAGAATGGACGCAGCTGTCCATAGCGTCCTTCCTATTTACTACCTCCGTCCCGGTGTATAAGTCATTCGCGTAGTTCTAGGTCGATAATTTAACTATCTAAATATGTATTATATGTGACAAAAAATATATATTTAGAAACTACATCCGTGTGGAAATCTAGTGGTATACTTTTCATGACATATAACGCATATTTAATTCCTCAAATCGATGACCTAGAACTACGCGAATGACTTATACACCCGGACGGAGGGAGTATCAAATTTCGGCCTAACTATTATCAGTTTTGGAATTGCTGCATTACTAGTTACTACTAATAAAACCCCCGGCAAAACCATGGCCCAAAAACAACAAAGGAAGACGTGTTTTTAAACAAGTATCTCCCTTCTTTCTGTATATCACGTATTAAAAAAATATTTCAAAATTCATACACAAACTACACATTTCTATGTGTACGTACACTTTTTCTAGAATTTTTTGAAGGTGTACAAAATCAAGTTTCAGATTTAAAAAAAAAGGGCTCCAAAGGAGCTCGGGACATCAAACGCATTGTATAATTGTGCGAATTAATGCCCCCCCCCCCTCCGGTATTTCGCAAAAAAAAAATTTAAAAATTTAATGCCCCCATACAATGTGGAAACCTGTGCACATCGCTGCTAGTATATAAATAGGCCAGCGCCATGCCTATTGCAGCATACATCTAAGTAGTTGCATATCTCACACTACTCATAACAATGTCGATTTCGTTCTCGCAAGAGCTGCTCATCCCCACCGTACTCGTGCTTCTTGTTTCCCTGTCCTTGTACTTCAGGTCTAGTAATAGATCAAAGAATCCATCGGTGCTCCCAATCGACTGGCCAATAGTGCACATGTTGCCGGCATTCATTGCCAACCTCCATAACTTGTGTGACTATTGTGCTGCGAGCCTCGCCGAATCAGGCCACAACTTCAGGATACATCTTCCCCAAGCGCACATGTTCCTCACTTGCGACCCTGTGAACATCCGGCACATCTTCACGACGAACCACACAAACTTCCCAAAGGGTGTGGAGTTCGCAGCCATCTTCGACATCATGGCTGGAAGCTTCTTCACCATTGATGGTGAGCCGTATCACCGGCAGCGCGTGAAATTTCATAGCGTGCTCGGCAACCCACGGTTGGTTGCCAGTATGGTAGCTTGCTGCCGCGACAAGATGGAGAATGGCCTCCTCCCATTGTTCACCCAAATGGCGAGCACCGGCACTCCATTCGACATGCAAGAAGTGGTTTCGAGGTTTATGTTTGACCTGGCTGCCACATCACTCTTTGGTGTGGACACTAGCCTCTTATCCTTGGACATGCCTCCCATGGACGTTGCGATTGCGATGGACACGGTAATGGAGGTAGCCCTTTTCCGGCACATCCTGCCGGCCTCTTGCTGGAAGGCTATGAGGTGGCTAAACATCGGCCCAGAGAGAAAGCTCGATGCGGCACACACGGTGCTACGAGGGTTTGTCACAGATATGATCAAGAAGAAGATTAACAGAGGCTGTATTGGTAATGAAGAGGAGCAAGAAAGTGCAGATATTCTATCTTCCTACATCAACGATCCAGACTATGCCGATGTTGAATTGCTCCATGCGATGCTCCTCGCTTTTATGCTCGCTGGGAAGGACACAATTGGCGTGACCTTGATATGGACCTTCTACAAGCTCGCCCAGAATCCTAAGATTGTGTCAATCATCCGCAGTGAACTCTCACCCATTGCATTACACAAAATAGACACGGGTACGGGCGCCATGGTAATCTTTGACCCAGAGGAGACAAAATCCATTGTCTACTTGAGAGCTGTCTTGTATGAGACTCTCAGATTGTACCCACCGGCCCCTTTCGAGCGCAAGACAATGGTTGCTGATAATATCATGCCGAGTGGTCATGAGGTGCACGCCGGCGAAACCATCCTTATTTCACTCCACTCCATGGGGAGGATGGAGGACATATGGGGCAAGGATTGTCACGACTACAACCCGCATAGGTGGCTCTTGGAGGGTAGCAACAAGTTGAGGTATGAACCATCTCACAAGTTTTTGTCCTTCAACTCGGGTCCAAGGATTTGCCCTGGGAAGGAAATCGCTGTTATCCAAATGAGAACCATCGTTGCCACGGTGGTATGGAACTTTGACTTGGAGGTGGTGAAAGGACAGAGTATCGAGCCGAAGTTGTCTTGTACACTACAGATGAAAAATGGGCTCATAGTGAAGCTGAAGAAGCGTGAAATACGTGAAATATAACACAAGACTCTTTATCTTTAAGCGCATTGATTTTATACAACAAGGTGT
>NW_025226213.1:0-4158 GCF_018294505.1 Triticum aestivum | reverse complement strand
GATAGGGGCGTGACATTGCCACCTCCCCGCAACGTTGATGCGGCCGCTGTTCCGCTACACGCATGAGGGGCCCAAGACTGTGAGGGGGGCGTGAGCGGACTCTAGGGATGAGTGAGGCACCTATTGTTTGTCACTCTCCAACTATCCATTTAGTTAGGTATCTCTCTTTTTCCATCCATCCATTTAGTTAGGTATCTCTCTCTCTCAAAAACACACACTTCACTATTGTACAACTACATATATTGTACCTCTATCAGAGTCAATATACAGAGAAGCAGTTGTGCCAGCTAGCATAACAAGCAGATGGACAACTACACATGAGAACTGTTTATATACAGGTTCAAACTATTTCAGTTTTATTGCCGATCGGCATGAAAGCCGGAACCAACGCACAAGAAAACAAAGGATGATGGAGACATGTAGTGGAGTGTTGGAGTATAATGTACGTCCCTCTCCCACGTTTGTACTTTTGATTGAGTTGACTGGTGCATGAATTATATATGGTATCCGATGCAAAAAATCTTGAGTTCAAGACACTGCAATGCAAGATTAAAATATGATTATGCATCCTTCATCGATCCTATGTATAAAGACTTAAATAGCCTAGACGTGTGTAGGAGGGCCTCAATCCATCAGTTTAGTTTTGCGGCCCACGTCATAGACTTCAGAGGAGCATAGACGTGCGCGAGAGTGTTGCAGTATGGTGTCCAACCCTCTCCCATAGTTTGGTCTTTTGGATGAGTTGGATGAACATTAATTCAATATGAAGTGCAACATGAATCATTGAATCTAAACCAGTTATCAACACTCTGGTAAGAGCATCAGCTGCGGGCCTGAACAAGTAAAGAAGGTGGCTGTAAGATAATATATGTACTGAACATGAATCATTACCTAATATCCATCCTAGATTATCTTTATTCATATCTGTCAGACTAATATATCACAGGATTGTGATATACTCCTAATCCCCTAAACCGAGGACCATGAAATATATTTGTGATCTCCCTTTTATGGTTAAGATTAGACAGGATTGCACATACTTGTCTATACAATTAAGACGTAATGGAAAGGCCCAGGCGTGGTCTATTCCTTCCCATACTTAGCACTATACATCACCCATCCATCCTATTCATTTATTTGCATTTTCGGTAGCCTTTGCTATCCTAACACTGCGTCCATCATGCCACACAAACTGTCCCCTCGTTCCAGTGCTTGTATTTTTCTTGGTTACTCTCCTCACCACAATGGATACCATTGCATGAATCTCACCACACACTATATAATAATTCTCGCCACGTTGTTTTCGATGAAAACTCGTTTCCCTTTGCCTCCTCGCGGCCAACTCCTACTGCCTCATATGATTTTCTTGACGACCTTCCTCCCATATTAGTCTAGCAATATCTACTCTCTCCATTCCTAAGTATAAGCCCTATTGAAGATTTCAATATGGACAACATACGGAGCAAAATGAGTGAATCTATATATATCCCTATGTAGTTCGTATTGAAATCTCTAAACATGCTTATATTTAGAGACAGAGGGAGTAGCTCTCAATACCTTGTACTGCAATTATGGACGGATGTGTAAACAAAATTGTCCCCTGGTGGCCCTGGTCTATAGATCATGGACAACGCTAACGCCAACACGTGTGGTGGGAGCGAAACCCGCCCACATGCCCTATAACAAACATACTGCGTCATGTCACCGCATGTGGGAATCTTTTTGGATTTTCAGTTTTTAAAATATTCTATCCTTTAAATGAAAAATCCGATTGAAGATCCGTTTTCACCATTAAATCACTCGCGACGAGATCTTCGGAATTACATCTCATATCAATATATTTCGATGAATTTTTTGGGTAAAAGTTGCCATGTCTATTGCACATGAATTATCATGGTGTTTAAACTGAAGTTGCCATGATATGTTTCAACTATTTTCTTCTACATTTAAAAATAAATTTTGACATTTATAAAACGGGGAATTAAGAAATTAGACTTGCCATGAACCATAAACTAAAATTGCCATGATACATGCATTTAAAATTGCCATGGTTCATACAAAAAATAATTTTCATGGTCAAAGTACTGGAGTTGCCATCATCAAAATAATGAAATTGCCATGCTCTACAAACTGAAATTGCCACATGGCAACTACAGTGTAAACATCGTGGTAACTTTTGGACAAAAAAAATTCGTCGAAACATATCAACATGGGGTCTAGTTTTGAAGATCTCATCGAGACGGATTTAATGGTGAAAACCGATTTTTAATTCAATTTTTTAATTAGGCCGAAAAACAAAAAGATTCCTACTGATGTCGTATGTTCACATGTGGTAAAATGAGTGATAAAGAAGGCGTGTGGGTGATGTGCAAGATGCCATACATGTGGGCGTTAGTTTTTCTCTAGATCATTATACGACAAAAAATTGTAGGGGAGGTGCAACATATATGACGGAAAGACAGCAGAGCGTTGATTTTCATTGATGAAGAAGAAGGTAAGGTACATGGTAAACCGGAGGCCCAAGGAAAACAAAACTGGCGTGGCTGGCATTAGTCCGCCCTGTACACAGAAGTGATCTAGCGAACTCAAGGTGGCTCAAAGAAAACTGACATCGGTGCGAGCCCAGCGTGTTGCCAGGTCATTGCCTCATCGATGATGCGGCCATGAACCTGCTCAGCGGAGGAGGAGACGTGATTGAAAACTCTCGCGTTTCGCTCCTTCCAGATGCCCCATGACACAAGCAGGCAAGAGGCATTCCAAATAGCCCGTCTCGGCCGCGGTAGCCCGGCAGTTTGTCGTCTGAATCGCAGCCGCAGTGAGCAGTCTGTGGGCATAGGCAGCGCAGTGAATGACATGCCTAGCGAGGATGCAGTCCTCTCCCACACGTCCGCGGCGAAGGGGCAGGCCGCAATCATGTGGTGGGCTGTTTCCGGCGCGGCTTGACATAGAGAGCAGATCGGGTTGTGTTCGATCCTTCGCTTGGCCAAGTTATCCGCCGTCATAATCCTCCCTTGCAACAGTAGCCAGGCGAAGCATTTAGCCCCGGGAGATGCTTTTGCCTTCCAGATTATGAACTTATCGTTGGTTTGAATGCTGCCCTTAAATTGCATCTTGTATGCAGAAGGTGCCGTGTATTCGCCGGACGCTCTCCACTTCCAGGCAATCCGGTCTTCGACGTTGTCATTGATGGTGATGCTCGTAGAAGCCTCCCAGAGATCACAGAGCTCGTGTAGAATCGTCGGCGTTGGGTTGGGCTTGAGGAGCATCAGCCAATGGTTGTCAAGCATCGCCGCTCTGAAGGATAACCGTTTCCCGTTGCAGTGCTTGTACAGGTTGGGCCAACGATCGGCCGGTCTGTTTCCTGTAGCCCAATGCGAGCGCCAGAACGACGCCGTTCGCCCATCGCCGATGCAGATTGTTGACGAGGCACGGAATACAGCCTCCGCGTCGGGGTCACTCGGCAGGATCAGATTACCCCAAGGCCGGTCTCTATCAGTCCATGTGAGCCAACACCAGCGGGCCCGTAAGGTGCTTCCCTGTCTCAGGTCATGGATGCCCAGCCCTCCGAGCTCTCGAGGCCGACAGACATTGCTCCATCTTACTAAGCATTTACCAGCTGGGGAAACCTCGTCCGCCGCCCAAAGGAAGCCCCTACACAGCCTATCCACCATCTTGATGAACCACTTTGGCGGCGCAATCGGCATTATCCGATAAATTGCCATTGCAGAGAGGGTGGTTCTAACCAGTTCAATTCTTCCCGGCAGTGCAATCAGCTTGGCTTTCCACCCTCTCAATCTCTTGGACAGACTGTCAAGGGCCGGCTGCAGGTCCTCCCGTCGCAGGCGCCCATCAGTCAGAGGCAAGCCAAGGTAGGTCACCGGGAACTTCCTAATGTCACAGTCAGATTCCTCGACCACACACTCTGCCTCTCCATCAACCATCACTGCATCTGATGGGCGTGGCGGTGCTCTTGGACCAATTTACTCGAAGGCCGGAGACCCGTTGGAAGCAGGAGAGCAACTTGATAGCAGCATGGAGCTTGGTTTTGGATGGGTTGAGGAAGGGCACAGCATCATCAGCGTGTATATATATATATATATATATATATATATATATATATATATATATATATATATATATATATATATATATATATAT
>NW_025226212.1:32870-42107 GCF_018294505.1 Triticum aestivum | reverse complement strand
TTTACATGAATAAAACCTTCGATGGTCATACACCCAATGAAACAAGTTCATTGGATCTCGATCGTAGTGATACACATATTCATAATATTGAAACCAAAAGATGCGAAGTTAATAATGATAGTGCAACTTATTTGTGGCACTGCCGTTTAGGTCATATTGGTGTAAAGCGCATGAAGAAACTCCATGCTGATGGGATTTTGAGATCACTTGATTATGAATCACTTGGTGCTTGCGAACCATGCCTTATGGGCAAGATGACTAAAGACTCCGTTCTCCGAAACATTGGAGCGAGCAACTGACTTATTGGAAATAATACATACTGATGTATGCGATCTGATGAGTGTTGAAGCTCGCGGCGGGTATCGTTATTTTCTGACCTTCACATATGATTTGAGCAGATGTGGGTATATCTGCTTGATGAAACATAAGTCTGAAACATTTGAAAAGTTCAAAGAATTTCAGAGTGAAGTGGAAAATCATCGTGACAAGAAAATAAAAGTTTCTACGATATGATCGCAGAGGTAAAATATTTGAGTTACGAGTTTGGTCTTCAATTAAAATAATGTGAAATAGTTTCACTACTCACGCCACCTGGAACACCATAGTGTAATGGTGTGTCCGAACGTCATAACCGTACTTTATTAGATATAGTGCGATCTATGATGTCTCTTACCGATCTACCACTATCGTTTTGGGGTTATGCATTAGAGACAACTGCATTCACGTTAAATAGGGCACCATCTAAGTCCGTTGAGACGACACAATCTGAACTGTGGTTTGGCAAGAAACCAAAGTTGTCCTTTCTTAAAGTTTGGGGTTGTGATGCTTATATGAAAAAGTTTCATCCTAATAAGCTCAAACCCAAATCGGAGAAATATGTCTTCATAGGATACCCAAAGGAGACTGTTGGGTACACCTTCTATCACAAATCCGAAGACAAGACTTTTGTTGCTAAATTCAGAGTTTTTCTAGAGAAGGAGTTTCTCTCGAAAGAAGTGAGTGGGAGGAAAGTAGAACTTGATGAGGTAACTGTACATGCTCCCTTATTGGAAAGTAGTTCATCACAGAAATCTGTTCCTGTGACTACTATACCAATTAGTGAGGAAGCTAATAATGATGATCATGTAACTTTAGATCAAGTTACTACCAAATCTCGTAGGTAAACCAGAGTGAGATCCGCACCAGAGTGGTACGGTAATCCTGTTCTGGAAGTCATGTTACTAGACCATGACGAACTTACGAACTATGAGGAAGCGATGATGAGCCCAGATTCCGCAAAATGGCTTGAGGCCATGAAATCTAAGATGGGATCCATGTATGAGAACAAAGTATGGACTTTGGTTGACTTGCCCGATGATCGGCAAGTAATTGAGAATAAATGCATCTTCAAGAGGAAGACAGACGCTGATAGTAGTGTTACTATCTACAAAGCTAGAATTGTCGCAAAAGGTTTTCGACAAGTTCAAGGTGTTGACTACGATGAGAATTTCTCACTCGTATCTATGCTTAAGTCTGTCCGAATCATGTTAGCAATTGCCGCATTTTATGAAATCTGGCAAATGGATAAACAAAACTGCATTCCTTAATTGATTTATTAAAGAAGAGTTGTATATGATACAACCAGAAGGTTTTGTCAATCCTAAAGGTGCTAACAAAATATGCAAGCTCCAGCGATCCATCTATGGACTGGTGCAAGCATCTCGGAGTTGGAATATACGCTTTGATAAGTTGATCAAAGCATATAGTTTTATACAGACTTGCGATGAAGCCTATATTTACAAGAAAGTGAGTGAGAGCACTACAACATTTCTGATAAGTATATGTGAATGACATATTGTTGATCGGAAATAATGTAGAATTATTCTGCAAAGCATAAAGGAGTGTTCGAAAGGAATTTTCCAGAAAAGACCTCGGTGAAGCTGCTTACATACTAAGCATCAAAATCTATAGAGATAGATCAAGACGCTTGATAAGTTTTTTCAATGAGTACATACCTTGACAATATTTTGAAGTAGTTCAAAAATGGAACAGTCAAAGAAAGAGTTCTTGGCTATGTTACAAGGTATGAAATTGAGTAAGACTCAAAGCCCGACCACGGCAGAAGATAGAAAGAGAATGAAAGTCATTTCCTATGCCTCAGCCATAGATTCTATAAAGTATGCCATGATGTATACCAGATATATTGTATACCCTACACTGTGTTAAGCAAGGGAGTACAATAGTGATCTAAGAGTAGATCACCAGACATTGGTCAAAATTATCCTTAGTGGAATAAGGAAATATTTCTCGATTATGGAGGTGACAAAAGGTTCATCGTAAAAAGTTACATCGATGCAAGTTTTGACACAGATCTAGATGACTCTAAGTCTCGATCTAGATACATATTGAGAGTGGGAGCAATTAGCTAGTGTAGCTCCGTGCAGAGCATTGTAGACATAGAATTCGCAAAATACTTACGGATCTGAATATAACAGACCCGGTGACTAAAATTATCTCACAAAGCAAAACATGATCACACCTTAGTACTCTTTGGGTGTTAATCACATAGCGATGTGAACTAGATTACCGACTCTAGTAAAACCTTTGGGTGTTGGTCACATATCGATGTGGACTATGGGTGTTAATCACATAGTGATGTGAACTATTGCTGTTAAATCACATGGCAATGTGAACTAGATTATTGACTCTAGTGCAAGTGGGAGATTGAAGGAAATATGCCCTAGAGGCAATAATAAAGTTATTATTTATTTCCTTATTTCATGATAAATGTTTATTATTCATGCTAGAATTGTATTAACCAGAAACATAATACATGTGTGAATACATAGACAAACAGAGTGTCACTAGTATGCCTCTACTTGACTAACTCGTTGATCAAAGATGGTTATGTTTCCTAACCATAGACATGAGTTGTCATTTGATTAATGGGATCACATCATTAGGTGAATGATCTGATTGACATGACCTATTCCATTAGCTTAGCACCCGATCGTTTAGTATGTTGCTATTGCTTTCTTCATGACTTATACATGTTTCTATAACTATGAGATTATGCAACTCCCGTTTGCCGGAGGAACACTTTGTGTGCTACCAAACGTCACAACGTAACTGGGTGATTATAAAGGAGCTCTACAGGTGTCTCCAAAGGTACATGTTGGGTTGGCGTATTTCGAGATTAGGATTTGTCACTCCGATTGTCGGAGAGGTATCTCTGGGCCCTCTCGGTAATGCACATCACTTAAGCCTTGCAAGCATTGCAACTAATGAGTTAGTTGCGGGATGATGTATTACAGAACGAGTAAAGAGACTTGCCAGTAACGAGATTGAACTAGGTATTGGATACCGACGATCGAATCTCGGGCAAGTAACATACCGATGACAAAAGGAACAACGTATGTTGTTATGCGGTCTGACCGATAAAGATCTTCGTAGAATATGTAGGAGCCAATATGGGCATCCAGGTCCCGCTATTGGTTATTGACCGGAGACGTGTCTCGGTCATGTCTACATTGTTCTCGAACCCGTAGGGTCCGCACGCTTAAGGTTTCGATGACAGTTATATTATGAGTTTATGAGTTTTGATGTACCGAAGGAGTTCGAAGTCCCGGATGAGATCGAGGACATGACGAGGAGTCTCGAAATGGTCGAGACGTAAAGATTGATATATTGGACGACTATATTCGGACATCGGAAATGTTTCGAGTGATTCGGGTATTTTTCGGAGTATCGGATAGTTACGGGAGAAGAAATGGGCCTTGATGGGCTTTAGTGGGAAGAGGAGAAAGGGCCAAGGGGCTGCTGCGCCCCCCCTCTAGTCCGAATTGGACTAGGGAAAGGGGGGCCGGCCACCTCTCCTTCTCCTCCACTTCCTTCTCCCTTCCTCCCCTCTTGGTGGACTCCTACTAGGACTTGGAGTCCTAGTAGGACTCCACATCCTGGCCGCACCAATTGCCTTGGCCGGCCTTCTCCTCCTCCATCCTTTATATACTGAGGCAAGGGGCACCCCAAAGACAGAAGTTGATCCACGTGATCTTATTCTTAGCCGTGTGCGGCGCCCCCTGCCACCATAATCCTCGATAATATTGTAGCGGTGCTTAGGCGAAGCCCTGCAGCAGTAGTGCATCAAGATCGTCACCACGCCGTCGTGCTGACGGAACTCTTCCCCGACACTTTGCTGGATCGGAGTCCGGGGATCGTCATCGAGCTGAACGTGTGCTAAAACTCGGAGGTGCCGTAATTTTGGTGCTTGATCGGTCGGGCCGTGGAGACGTACGACTACATCAACCAAACGCTTCCGTTGTCGATCTACAAGGTACGTAGATCACACTCTCCCCTCGTTGCTATGCATCACCATGATTTTGCGTGTGCGTAGGAAAATTTTGAAATTACTACGTTCCCAACAGTGGTATCAGAGCCAGGTTTTTATGGTTTGATGTTATATGCACAAGTAGAACACAAGTGAGTTGTGGGTGATATAAGTCATACTGCTTACCAGCATGTCATACTTTGGTTCGGCGGTATTGTTGGATGAAGCGGCCCGGACCGACATTACGCGTACGCTTACGCGAGACCGGTTCTCCCGACGTGCTTTGCACATAGGTGGCTTGCGGGTGACAGTTTCTCCAACTTTAGTTGAACCGAGTGTGGCTACGCCCGGTCCTTGCGAAGGTTAAAACAACACCAACTTGACAAACTATCGTTGTGGTTTTTGATGCGTAGGTAAGAACGGTTCTTGCTAAGCCCGTAGCAGCCACGTAAAACTTGCAACAACAATGTAGAGGACGTCTGACTTGTTTTTGCAGGGCATGTTGTGATGTGATATGGTCAAGCCGTGATGAGATATAAGTTGTTGTATGAGATGATCATGTTGTGTTGAAGTTATCAGCAACTGGCAAAATCCTTATGGTTGTCTCTCTATTGCATAAGATACAAGTGTCCAATAATTGCTTTACTTTATCGCTATGCGATAGCAATAGTTGCAAGAGCAATTGTTGGCAAGACGACCACGTGATGACACATTGATATAGATCAAGATGATGGAGATCATGGTGTCATGCCGGTGACGATATAAATCATGACAATACTTTGGAGATGGAGATCAAAGAAGCAAGATGATGATGGCCATATCATGTCACATATTTTGATTGCATATGATGTTTATCTTTTATACATCTTATTTTTGCTTAGTTTGACGGTAGCATTTTAAGATGATCTCTCACTAATTATCAAGAAGTGTTCTCCCTGAGTATGCACCGTTGCGAAAGTTCTTCATGCTGAGACACCACGTGATGATCGGGTGTGATAGGCTCTACGTTCAAATACAACGGGTGCAAAACAGTTGCACACGCAGAATACTCAGGTTATACTTGACGAGCCAAGCATATACAGATATGGCCTTGGAACACGGAGACCGAAAGGTCGAGCGTGAATCATATAGTAGATATGATCAACATAGCGATGTTCACCAATGAAACTACTCCATCTCACGTGATGATCGGACATGGTTTAGTTGATTTGGATCACGTGATCACTTAGAGGATTAGAGGGATGTCTATCTAAGTGGGAGTTCTTAAGTAATATGATTAATTGAACTTAAATTTATCATGAACTTAGTCCTGGTAGTATTTTGCAAATTATGTTGTAGATCAATAGCTCGCGTTATTGCTTTCATATGTTTATTTTGATATGTTCCTAGAGAAAAATTGTGTTGAAAGATGTTAGTAGCAATGATGCGGATTGGACTCGTGATCTGAGGTTTATCCTCATTGCTGCACAGAGGAATTATGTCCTTGATGCACCGCTAGGTGATAGACCTATTGCAGGAGCAGATGCTGACGTTATGAACGTTTGGCTAGCTAAATATGATGACTACTTGATAGTTTAGTGCACCATGCTTAAACGGCTTAGAATCGGGACTTCAAAGACGTTTTGAACGTCATGGACCATATGAGATGTTCCAGGAGTTGAAGTTAATATTTCAAGCAAATACCCGAGTTGAGAGATATGAAGTCTCCAACAAGTTCTATAGCTAAAAGATGGAGGAGAATCGCTCAACTAGTGAGCATGTGCTCAGATTGTCTGGGTACTACAATCGCTTGAATCAAGTGGGAGTTAATCTTCCAGATAAGATAGTGATTGACAGAATTCTCTAGTCACCATCACCAAGTTAGTAGAACTTCATGATGAACTATAGTATGCAAGGGTTGACGAAAACGAATCCCGAGCTTTTCATGATGATGAAATCGATGAAGGTAGAAATTAAGAAAAAGCATCAAGTGTTGATGGTTGACAAGATCACTAGTTTCAAGAAAAGGGCAAAGGGAAGAAGGGGAACTTCAAGAAGAACGGCAAGCAAGTTGCTGCTCAAGTGAAGAAGCCCAAGTCTGGTCCTAAGCCTGAGACTAAGTGCTTCTACTGCAAAGGGACTGGTCACTGGAAGCGGAACTGCCCCAAGTATTTGGCGGATAAGAAGGATGGCAAAGTGAACAAAAGTATATTTGATATACATGTTATTGATGTGTACTTTACTAGTGTTTATAGCAACCCCTCAGTATTTGATACTGGATCAGTTGCTAAGAGTAGTAACTCGAATCAGGAGTTGCAGAATAATCAGAGACTAGTTAAGGGTGAAGTGACGATGTGTGTTGGAAGTAGTTCCAAGATTGATATGATCATCATCGCACACTCCCCTATACTTTTGGGATTAGTGTTGAACCTAAATAAGTGTTATTTGGTTTTTGCGTTGAGCATGAATATGATTTGATCATGTTTATTATAATACAGTTATTCATTAAAGTCAGAGAATAATTGTTGTTCTGTTTACATGAATAAAACCTTCGATGGTCATACACTCAATGAAACAAGTTCATTGGATCTCGATCATAGTGATACACATATTCATAATATTGAAACCAAAAGATGCGAAGTTAATAATGATAGTGCAACTTATTTGTGGCACTGCCGTTTAGGTCATATTGGTGTAAAGCGCATGAAGAAACTCCATGCTGATGGGATTTTGAGATCACTTGATTATGAATCACTTGGTGCTTGCGAACCATGCCTTATGGGCAAGATGACTAAAGACTCCGTTCTCCGGAACAATGGAGCGAGCAACTGACTTATTGCAAATAGTACATATTGATGTATGCGATCTGATGAGTGTTGAAGCTCGCGGCGGGTATCGTTATTTTCTGACCTTCACATATGATTTGAGCAGATGTGGGTATATCTGCTTGATGAAACATAAGTCTGAAACATTTGAAAAGTTCAAAGAATTTCAGAGTGAAGTGGAAAATCATCGTGACAAGAAAATAAAAGTTTCTACATATGATCGCAGAGGTAAAATATTTGAGTTACGAGTTTGGTCTTCAATTAAAACAATGGGAAATAGTTTCACTACTCACGCCACCTGGAACACCATAGTGTAATGGTGTGTCCGAACGTCATAACCGTACTTTATTAGATATAGTGCGATCTACCACTATCGTTTTGGGGTTATGCATTAGAGACAACTGCATTCACGTTAAATAGGGCACCATCTAAGTCCGTTGAGACGACACAATCTGAACTGTGGTTTGGCAAGAAACCAAAGTTGTCGTTTCTTAAAGTTTGGGGTTGTGATGCTTATATGAAAAAGTTTCATCCTAATAAGCTCAAACCCAAATCAGAGAAATATGTCTTCATAGGATACCCAAAGGAGACTGTTAGGTACACCTTCTATCACAAATCCGAAGACAAGACTTTTGTTGCTAAATTCAGAGTTTTTCTAGAGAAGGAGTTTCTCTCAAAAGAAGTGAGTGGGAGGAAAGTAGAACTTGATGAGGTAACTGTACCTGCTCCCTTATTGGAAAGTAGTTCATCACAGAAATCTGTTCCTGTGACTACTACACCAATTAGTGAGGAAGCTAATGATGATGATCATGTAACTTCAGATTAAGTTACTACCAAATCTCGTAGGTAAACCAGAGTGAGATCCGCACCAGAGTGGTACGGTAACCCTGTTCTGGAAGTCATGTTACTAGACCATGACGAACTTGCGAACTATGAGGAAGTGATGATGAGCCCAGATTCCGCAAAATGGCTTGAGGCCATGAAATCTGAGATGGGATCCATGTATGAGAACAAAGTATGGACTTTGGTCGACTTGCCCAATGATCGGCAAGCAATTGAGAATAAATGGATCTTCAAGAGGAAGACGGACGCTGATAGTAGTGTTACTATCTACAAAGGTAGAATTGTCGCAAAAGGTTTTCGACAAGTTCAAGGTGTTGACTACGATGAGAATTTCTCACTCGTATCTATGCTTAAGTCTGTCCGAATCATGTTAGCAATTGCCGCATTTTATGAAATCTGGCAAATGGATAAACAAAACTGCATTCCTTAATAGATTTATTAAAAAAGAGTTGTATACGATACAACCAAAAGGTTTTCTCAATCCTAAAGGTGCTAACAAAATATGCAAGCTCCAGCGATCCATCTATGGACTGGTGCAAGCATCTCGGAGTTGGAATATACGCTTTGATAAGTTGATCAAAGCATATAGTTTTATACAGACTTGCGATGAAGCCTGTATTTACAAGAAAGTGAGTGGGAGCACTACAACATTTCTGATAAGTATATGTGAATGACATATTGTTGATCGGAAATAATGTAGAATTATTCTGCAAAGCATAAAGGAGTGTTCGAAAGGAATTTTCCAGAAAAGACCTCGGTGAAGCTGCTTACATATTAAACATCAAAATCTATAGAGATAGATCAAGACGCTTGATAAGTTTTTTCAATGAGTACATACCTTGACAATATTTTGAAGTAGTTCAAAAATGGAACAGTCAAAGAAAAAGTTCTTGGCTGTGTTACAAGGTATGAAATTGAGTAAGACTCAAAGCCCGACCACGACAGAAGATAGAAAGAGAATGAAAGTCATTCCCTATGCCTCAGCCATAGGTTCTATAAAGTATGCCATGATGTGTACCAGATCTATTGTATACCCTACACTGTGTTAAGCAAGGGAGTACAATAGTGATCTAAGAGTAGATCACCAGACATTGGTCAAAATTATCCTTAGTGGAATAAGGAAATATTTCTCGATTATGGAGGTGACAAAAGGTTCATCGTAAAAAGTTACATCGATGCAAGTTTTGACACAGATCTAGATGACTCTAAGTCTCGATCTAAATACATATTGAGAGTGGGAGCAATTAGCTAGTGTAGCTCCGTGCAGAGCATTGTAGACATAGA
>NW_025226212.1:31909-32860 GCF_018294505.1 Triticum aestivum | reverse complement strand
TTCGCAAAATACTTACGGATCTGAATATAACAGACCCGGTGACTAAAATTATCTCACAAAGCAAAACATGATCACACCTTAGTACTCTTTGGGTGTTAATCACACAGCGATGTGAACTAGATTACTGACTCTAGTAAACCCTTTGGGTGTTGGTCACATATCGATGTGGACTATGAGTGTTAATCACATAGTGATGTGAACTATTGCTGTTAAATCACATGGCGATGTGAACTAGATTATTGACTCTAGTGCAAGTGGGAGACTGAAGAAAATATGCCCTAGAGGCAATAATAAAGTTATTATTTATTTCCTTATTTCATGATAAATGTTTATTATTCATGCTAGAATTGTATTAACCGAAAACATAATACATGTGTGAATACATAGACAAACAGAGTGTCACTAGTATGCCTCTACTTGACTAGCTCGTTGATCAAAGATGGTTATGTTTCCTAACCATAGACATGAGTTGTCATTTGATTAATGGGATCACATCATTAGGTGAATGATCTGATTGACATGACCTATTCCATTAGCTTAGCACCCGATCGTTTAGTATGTTGCTATTGCTTTCTTCATGACTTACACATGTTTCTATAACTATGAGATTATGCAACTCCCGTTTGCCGGAGGAACACTTTGTGTGCTACCAAACGTCACAAGTAACTGGGTGATTATAAAGGAGCTCTACAGGTGTCTCCAAAGGTACATGTTGGGTTGGCGTATTTCGAGATTAGGATTTGTCACTCCGATTGTCGGAGAGGTATCTCTGGGCCCTCTCGGTAATGCACATCACTTAAGCCTTGCAAGCATTGCAACTAATGAGTTAGTTGCGGGATGATGTATTACAGAACGAGTAAAGAGACTTGCCAGTAATGAGATTGAACTAGGTATTGGATACCGACGATCGAATCTCGGGCAAGTAACATACCGATGACAAAGGGAACAACG
>NW_025226212.1:31109-31899 GCF_018294505.1 Triticum aestivum | reverse complement strand
ATGTTGTTATGCGATCTGACCGATAAAGATCTTCGTAGAATATGTAGGAGCCAATATGGGCATCCAGGTCCCGCTATTGGTTATTGACCGGAGACGTGTCTCGGTCATGTCTACATTGTTCTCGAACCCGTAGGGTCCGCACGTTTAAGGTTTCGATGACAGTTATATTATGAGTTTATGAGTTTTGATGTACCGAAGGAGTTCGGAGTCCCGGATGAGATCCGGGACATGACGAGGAGTCTCGAAATGGTCGAGACGTAAAGATTGATATATTGGACGACTATATTCGGACATCGGAAAGGTTCCGAGTGATTCGGGTATTTTTCGGAGTATCGGGTAGTTACGGGAGAAGAAATGGGCCTTGATGGGCTTTAGTGGGAAGAGGAGAAAGGGCCAAGGGGCTGCTGCGCCCCCCTCCCCTCTAGTCCGAATTGGACTAGGGAAAGGGGGGCCGGCCACCTCTCCTTCTCCTCCACTTCCTTCTCCTTTCCTCCCCTCTTGGTGGACTCCTACTAGGACTTGGAGTCCTAGTAGGACTCCACATCCTGGCCGCACCAATTGCCTTGGCCGGCCTCCTCCTCCTCCATCCTTTATATACTGAGGCAAGGGGCACCCCAAAGACAGAAGTTGATCCACGTGATCTTATTCTTAGCCGTGTGCGGCGCCCCCTGCCACCATAATCCTCGATAATATTGTAGCGGTGCTTAGGCGAAGCCCTGCAGCAGTAGTGCATCAAGATCGTCACCACGCCGTCGTGCTGACGGAACTCTTCCCCGACACTTTGCTGGAT
>NW_025226212.1:26517-30890 GCF_018294505.1 Triticum aestivum | reverse complement strand
GGAGTCCGGGGATCGTCATCGAGCTGAACGTGTGCTAAAACTCGGAGGTGCCGTAGTTTCGGTGCTTGATCGGTCGGGCCGTGGAAACGTACGACTACATCAACCAAACGCTTCCGTTGTCGATCTACAAGGTACGTAGATCACACTCTCCCCTCGTTGCTATGCATCACCATGATCTTGCGTGTGCGTAGGAAAATTTTGAAATTACTACGTTCCCCAACACCCACCCCGTCGGAGTTCACCAGGGGCTGGTTCCTGCGAATCACAAGTTAAGCAAAGCACACGAAATCAATACCCAACACGAGATAACAAGAGCAGAGGGGGAGGGAGGGCGTAGGGGCGGCGGTACGAACAATCGGAAGGCAACTTCGTTGAGGATGTTGTGTCGGCGTCGTGGAGGAAGAGGTTGACGACCTCGGCGAGGAAGCCCTCCTGCTCCACCGACTGCAGGTGTTGGAAACCCTCGTCCACAATGCCCTAGATTATCATACCAGAGGTAATTAAAGTCCACAGTGGCAACTTAGAGTTTTTTTCTTTTCGAAACGGAAACTCAGAGTTGTCTCTGAGAAATAACCCGGTTAGAAGAGGAACTTCAGTTGAGGAGCTACCCAAGTGTGTAATGTGCAACTCATGCATGAGGATGGAGGTCATCCGTCTGGGATATGCAAAGAGGATGCCCGAGTTGACTGTAGTCGATCTCATTGCTGAGCTTGGTGTCATCCTAGATGAGTTCGAAACGGATGCAACAACCAGCAATGAAAATGGTGATTTACTGCACTCTCGGTATACCAGCCAATAGTAACACTTTAGAGCACAAGGCAGACACACACACGTCACACTCTGGTGTAGTTCCACAAGAATGTAATCGAAGAGAGAGAGAGAGAGAGAGAGAGAGAGAGAGAGAGAGAGAGAGAGAGAGATTCATGTCACCAACAAACAACCGACCAAATAATCCATGACACACAAGGTACATAGAGTTGACAGACACAAACATTGACACACATGACAACAAGTGTCTTTCACAGGGTTACGAGCACGCCCTCCAAACCCAGACACCACTTGAACATCTTTAGCGATACATACACCCCATCATGCTAGGGATCATATGGGGCCATGATCCTTTTGCTTCAGTTGCTACTACTGAGGACCCATGGCCGTGATCTGCTGCTCCAGCTGCATCAAAAGAATAATAGGTTAATGAGTACGACCGGTCTACAACGCATTGTGGTGCTCAAGTCACATGGTTTCACAAATTAGTTACAAGTTGGTCCACATCTTACTCCTTTATACTTGTTAAGTTATGATGGGAAACAGAGAAATTCCACTTTGTAGGGCTACCCCATACATCTACTAAAAGAGACGACAAAATTAAGGCATGATAATTTCAAACACCTCGACTTATTAAGTGTTTTAGAAAACCCAAAAGTATATTTAGATAAATTTTAACACCGAACAAGAATAAGATTCAGGTTATTCATTTTGATCCTAAACGATATATGAGCAATCTCTGGATTATCATACTAGTGAGAAATCGGAAGTCAAAAGCCAACATAGCTAGGCACATAAGGTGCTACCTGAATCATTGTTTGTAGTTTGTTGCGCACATCATAAAACTCATTCCTAACAAGGTCCAATGCCATGAGGCACCTGGAATAATGCAAACATACACATTATCAAATTTTGGAGAGATCAAGCGAACTGAACAGAAACGGTTCAGAAATTTTGATCCTATATTCGAAAAATAAAAGCTTTTACCATCTCAGTTGTGCTAGAAATAGAAGTCAAGCCCACAAGTTACAAAAGGATCATCAAACATTAGCACATTCAGATAATGAACCAAATTGTACCAATCATGTGATTGCAGATCAAGTGAAAAGAATACTAGGTTGGTTTGAGCTAAATATTCAACTCACAGGTTTATATGCAAAATGTGAAAAATACATAGAGTGGAGAATAATTACTGTGCAACAAATATAATAAGACACTGAGTACTAACCCTTCTTTACTTTCTGCCTCATAAGACTGACGAAAGTGGGTGCAGGAGAGATTCACTTTCTTAGCACCAACACTGAAAACATACCAAGAAGCACCAATCAGGGAACTAGAAATTTCTCAAACTTATTAAATGCTGCAGCACGTTGATACACATAAGCATACTTCCGATGTCACAATAGTATCCACAAGGTGTCATTTCTTATCATGGTTGTCAACACAATAGATTGTTCGATAAACTAGAAAAAAATGGGTTGATGTGCAATAGCAGATTAGTAGTATTGGAAATATTTACAAACCAACAAATTTTTTCTTGCAGAGTCATAACGTTGGCACGCACGAAAGACAACTAAAGTTGGACCTTTTAGTTATGGCTATACGACAGTGCAAATGACACAAGTCACATGCTCATGACGTATACACCCTGCGCCGACACGTCCAGAAGCCAGAAAATGAACAATGGCATCATATAGAATAGCATATAATCAATACTAGAAATGCTTGCGGAACGACAAATTTCTCATTCCTAACCTAGAATAATGCCATTGGTTGAAATGCAGATTCAACAATACTAAATTTGTTTGCAAAACGGCAAAGTTTTCTTGGCTGAGCTATAACATTTCCATTGGCATGAATACAGACAACTCTGTTATGCAAAACACAACTAAATTCAGCCCTTCTACATATGGTTATAAGACAGCCACACACGACACGATCCGTGTCTGCGCCATCACATCTAAACAGAAAAAAAAACATTGATGTCGTGGACTAACCAAAAAACCCACGGTCGGCATCACGTACATTAATACCCGAAAAATTCGCAAAACGATAGTTTTTTCCTTGCCGAGCTAGAGCATTGACACTGGCAGTAATACCGGCAATTCTGTTACAGAAAACACAACTAAACCCAACTCTTCCAAATATGGTTACACAACAGGCGCAAACAACATGAATAACATGCCCAATGTACCGGCACACCTGAAGAGAAGCAACATCGATACCGCTGACATTCGAGAAAAACCGCGATCGTTGTCACCGCTGAATATATATCATATCATTAATATAATATATACTAGAAACGTTCGCAAGACGACGGACTTATCCTCGCCGACCCATAACATTGCCGTTCGCATGGGTACCGGCACTTCCGTTGCACGGAACACAACTAAATTCGGCTCTTCTACTTACGACTATATACGACAACGCAAACGACACAAAAACTGCATGCCGATGACAAACACATCTGAATTGCACGGCGTCGAGAGTTAAAAATGGGCCGGGGAAATAAATGGTTTATCATGGTCATCACCTGCCGCTGCACCCCTTTAGCTGATGCACCAGTGCGCCCACCCTGCTGAAGTTCACCACGGGCTGGTTCCTGCGAATCACAAGTTAAGCAGAGAGAGCAGATGAAATCAATACCACCCAACACGAGATAACAAGAGCTAGCAGAGGGGGAGGGAGGGCGTAGGGGCGGCGGTACGGACAGCAGGTGGGCGACTTCGTTGAGGATGTTGTCGGCGTCGTGGATGAAGAGGTTGACGACCTCGGCGAGGAAGCCCTCCTGCTCCACCGACCGCAGGTGTTGGAAAGCCTCGTCCACAATACCCTAGATGATCACACAAGAGGAAAGATCAGGCAATCCGGCCCAGTGATTCCAGATCACAAGCAAGCACACGGCGATTAGATGGGATGTAAGGGAAGGGGACTCACCGTGGTGAACATGGAGTCGACGAGGGCGTTGAGCTGAGCCCTGAGCGCGCCGGCCGCCATGGCAAGGAGGTCCGGGAGTCCGGCGGTGCAAGAGGGCGTGAGCGGAGGGGGGCGATCCGGGGGTAGGGCCGGCGGAGTGGACGAGGAGAGGGGAGAGAAGTGCAGGTTATATAGCGGACTCACGAGTCCATTTCTCTCACGCGGAGGCGTTTTGGCAGCCATTAACGAGCTTCGCGACGGCCTGCGTGCATGCATGCATGCATGCAGCTACTGCTAGTGCTGGATGGATTGATACCGCGTGCATTCATGAGCTAGCTGTTGCACGCTCTCTACAGCGAAGCACCAGTACACGTACAGTTGTCGTTTCCAAAACAGCAATGGTATTCTGCCGCTAAAAAAAGGAAAACAGCAATGGTATTCTTATTACATAGTATCACTTTTATAGAAAATCTTGAGTACTACTTATTGCAGTTTGATGATGATGGTTATTCCCACGTTCTGGCTTTGGTTTAGGCCCTGAATAAACGGATGGAGGGAGTAGAGCAGGTGGTTATTCTACCTCACACATTTCGAAAAGTATTTTTTTTGTTAAAACTTGTACTACTCCCTCCGTCACAGTTTAGAAGGCACAGTTAAATTTGCGTGTGTTTTCACAATAGACAAGGTTT
>NW_025226212.1:25424-26507 GCF_018294505.1 Triticum aestivum | reverse complement strand
GGAGTCCGGGGATCGTCATCGAGCTGAACGTGTGCTAAAACTCGGAGGTGCCGTAGTTTCGGTGCTTGATCGGTCGGGCCGTGGAAACGTACGACTACATCAACCAAACGCTTCCGTTGTCGATCTACAAGGTACGTAGATCACACTCTCCCCTCGTTGCTATGCATCACCATGATCTTGCGTGTGCGTAGGAAAATTTTGAAATTACTACGTTCCCCAACACCCACCCCGTCGGAGTTCACCAGGGGCTGGTTCCTGCGAATCACAAGTTAAGCAAAGCACACGAAATCAATACCCAACACGAGATAACAAGAGCAGAGGGGGAGGGAGGGCGTAGGGGCGGCGGTACGAACAATCGGAAGGCAACTTCGTTGAGGATGTTGTGTCGGCGTCGTGGAGGAAGAGGTTGACGACCTCGGCGAGGAAGCCCTCCTGCTCCACCGACTGCAGGTGTTGGAAACCCTCGTCCACAATGCCCTAGATTATCATACCAGAGGTAATTAAAGTCCACAGTGGCAACTTATAGTTTTTTCTTTTCGAAACGGAAACTCAGAGTTGTCTCTGAGAAATAACCCGGTTAGAAGAGGAACTTCAGTTGAGGAGCTACCCAAGTGTGTAATGTGCAACTCATGCATGAGGATGGAGGTCATCCGTCTGGGATATGCAAAGAGGATGCCCGAGTTGACTGTAGTCGATCTCATTGCTGAGCTTGGTGTCATCCTAGATGAGTTCGAAACGGATGCAACAACTAGCAATGAAAATGGTGATTTACTGCACTCTCGGTATACCAGCCAATAGTAACACTTTAGAGCACAAGGCAGACACACACACGTCACACTCTGGTGTAGTTCCACAAGAATGTAATCGAAGAGAGAGAGAGAGAGAGAGAGAGAGAGAGAGAGAGAGAGAGAGAGAGATTCATGTCACCAACAAACAACCGACCAAATAATCCATGACACACAAGGTACATAGAGTTGACAGACACAAACATTGACACACATGACAACAAGTGTCTTTCACAGGGTTACGAGCACGCCCTCCAAACCCAGACACCACTTGAACATCTTTAGCGATACATACACC
>NW_025226212.1:0-24809 GCF_018294505.1 Triticum aestivum | reverse complement strand
TGCTCCAGCTGCATCAAAAGAATAATAGGTTAATGAGTACGACCGGTCTACAACGCATTGTGGTGCTCAAGTCACATGGTTTCACAAATTAGTTACAAGTTGGTCCACATCTTACTCCTTTATACTTGTTAAGTTATGATGGGAAACAGAGAAATTCCACTTTGTAGGGCTACCCCATACATCTACTAAAAGAGACGACAAAATTAAGGCATGATAATTTCAAACACCTCGACTTATTAAGTGTTTTAGAAAACCCAAAAGTATATTTAGATAAATTTTAACACCGAACAAGAATAAGATTCAGGTTATTCATTTTGATCCTAAACGATATATGAGCAATCTCTGGATTATCATACTAGTGAGAAATCGGAAGTCAAAAGCCAACATAGCTAGGCACATAAGGTGCTACCTGAATCATTGTTTGTAGTTTGTTGCGCACATCATAAAACTCATTCCTAACAAGGTCCAATGCCATGAGGCACCTGGAATAATGCAAACATACACATTATCAAATTTTGGAGAGATCAAGCGAACTGAACAGAAACGGTTCAGAAATTTTGATCCTATATTCGAAAAATAAAAGCTTTTACCATCTCAGTTGTGCTAGAAATAGAAGTCAAGCCCACAAGTTACAAAAGGATCATCAAACATTAGCACATTCAGATAATGAACCAAATTGTACCAATCATGTGATTGCAGATCAAGTGAAAAGAATACTAGGTTGGTTTGAGCTAAATATTCAACTCACAGGTTTATATGCAAAATGTGAAAAATACATAGAGTGGAGAATAATTACTGTGCAACAAATATAATAAGACACTGAGTACTAACCCTTCTTTACTTTCTGCCTCATAAGACTGACGAAAGTGGGTGCAGGAGAGATTCACTTTCTTAGCACCAACACTGAAAACATACCAAGAAGCACCAATCAGGGAACTAGAAATTTCTCAAACTTATTAAATGCTGCAGCACGTTGATACACATAAGCATACTTCCGATGTCACAATAGTATCCACAAGGTGTCATTTCTTATCATGGTTGTCAACACAATAGATTGTTCGATAAACTAGAAAAAAATGGGTTGATGTGCAATAGCAGATTAGTAGTATTGGAAATATTTACAAACCAACAAATTTTTTCTTGCAGAGTCATAACGTTGGCACGCACGAAAGACAACTAAAGTTGGACCTTTTAGTTATGGCTATACGACAGTGCAAATGACACAAGTCACATGCTCATGACGTATACACCCTGCGCCGACACGTCCAGAAGCCAGAAAATGAACAATGGCATCATATAGAATAGCATATAATCAATACTAGAAATGCTTGCGGAACGACAAATTTCTCATTCCTAACCTAGAATAATGCCATTGGTTGAAATGCAGATTCAACAATACTAAATTTGTTTGCAAAACGGCAAAGTTTTCTTGGCTGAGCTATAACATTTCCATTGGCATGAATACAGACAACTCTGTTATGCAAAACACAACTAAATTCAGCCCTTCTACATATGGTTATAAGACAGCCACACACGACACGATCCGTGTCTGCGCCATCACATCTAAACAGAAAAAAAAACATTGATGTCGTGGACTAACCAAAAAACCCACGGTCGGCATCACGTACATTAATACCCGAAAAATTCGCAAAACGATAGTTTTTTCCTTGCCGAGCTAGAGCATTGACACTGGCAGTAATACCGGCAATTCTGTTACAGAAAACACAACTAAACCCAACTCTTCCAAATATGGTTACACAACAGGCGCAAACAACATGAATAACATGCCCAATGTACCGGCACACCTGAAGAGAAGCAACATCGATACCGCTGACATTCGAGAAAAACCGCGATCGTTGTCACCGCTGAATATATATCATATCATTAATATAATATATACTAGAAACGTTCGCAAGACGACGGACTTATCCTCGCCGACCCATAACATTGCCGTTCGCATGGGTACCGGCACTTCCGTTGCACGGAACACAACTAAATTCGGCTCTTCTACTTACGACTATATACGACAACGCAAACGACACAAAAACTGCATGCCGATGACAAACACATCTGAATTGCACGGCGTCGAGAGTTAAAAATGGGCCGGGGAAATAAATGGTTTATCATGGTCATCACCTGCCGCTGCACCCCTTTAGCTGATGCACCAGTGCGCCCACCCTGCTGAAGTTCACCACGGGCTGGTTCCTGCGAATCACAAGTTAAGCAGAGAGAGCAGATGAAATCAATACCACCCAACACGAGATAACAAGAGCTAGCAGAGGGGGAGGGAGGGCGTAGGGGCGGCGGTACGGACAGCAGGTGGGCGACTTCGTTGAGGATGTTGTCGGCGTCGTGGATGAAGAGGTTGACGACCTCGGCGAGGAAGCCCTCCTGCTCCACCGACCGCAGGTGTTGGAAAGCCTCGTCCACAATACCCTAGATGATCACACAAGAGGAAAGATCAGGCAATCCGGCCCAGTGATTCCAGATCACAAGCAAGCACACGGCGATTAGATGGGATGTAAGGGAAGGGGACTCACCGTGGTGAACATGGAGTCGACGAGGGCGTTGAGCTGAGCCCTGAGCGCGCCGGCCGCCATGGCAAGGAGGTCCGGGAGTCCGGCGGTGCAAGAGGGCGTGAGCGGAGGGGGGCGATCCGGGGGTAGGGCCGGCGGAGTGGACGAGGAGAGGGGAGAGAAGTGCAGGTTATATAGCGGACTCACGAGTCCATTTCTCTCACGCGGAGGCGTTTTGGCAGCCATTAACGAGCTTCGCGACGGCCTGCGTGCATGCATGCATGCATGCAGCTACTGCTAGTGCTGGATGGATTGATACCGCGTGCATTCATGAGCTAGCTGTTGCACGCTCTCTACAGCGAAGCACCAGTACACGTACAGTTGTCGTTTCCAAAACAGCAATGGTATTCTGCCGCTAAAAAAAGGAAAACAGCAATGGTATTCTTATTACATAGTATCACTTTTATAGAAAATCTTGAGTACTACTTATTGCAGTTTGATGATGATGGTTATTCCCACGTTCTGGCTTTGGTTTAGGCCCTGAATAAACGGATGGAGGGAGTAGAGCAGGTGGTTATTCTACCTCACACATTTCGAAAAGTATTTTTTTTGTTAAAACTTGTACTACTCCCTCCGTCACAGTTTAGAAGGCACAGTTAAATTTGCGTGTGTTTTCACAATAGACAAGGTTTGGGGCGCATTGCATTTATTTCTAGTAGCTAATTAGTACTTCGATATACTATTTCTATATGTATGCGTAGTGTGAATGCTATTTTTTAACCCATCTCACAACCAATAGATAACCACCTAGGTCGCAGAGAATTTCCAAGTGTGCCTTCTAAACCGTGACGGAGGGAGTATGTAAAATATGATCTCCGATTTGAGAAATAAGTACTTTGTGGCACAAGCTTCACTACATGGAGTAAAAATTGAGAATTTCTGGTAAGTAACCTAAAATTTGTCACAAATGTGAACTAGAGGTAAAGAATGGAATTTACTCACAAAAATAGGATGTCTGTTTTAAAAGCACTTTGAAACCATCATTCCCAGCTCCATCAATCTCGTCTCGATGCCCTTCCATGCATCTCCTGAAGAATTCACGCATGGGAGACTATAACTACATAAGATCGAGTAAACTTGTAATTTGTAAGGACTATGTTCTTCCTTTTTATGTGTGATGACCCATGGGGATCGATCATGACGGGTTATACCCGAGGGGCACGCCCAAGAACACATATGGCCCAGCCTAGGGTCCAAGCCAATCAAGAATACAGTCCAAAAAACAATGGGCTAAGGGGCATTACACCAGGCCCTTTAGAACTGCAGCCCAAGGCATCAGATACCAGAGGGATACTTTGGAGGAAACCAAGTGTCTATTGTCCCATCGTGAACGCCCTAGTGGACAAGACCCAACAATCGGTCACCAGGAAGACAAGAGCAGTCGGACCGCCTACAGTCGGCTGCGTTCTAGGATACCTTGACTTCCATGATGTCTTTGTTACCTTCGTTACTCAACCATAGTATGATCTAAGTTAAATACGACAATTATTGGTAGTAATAGCCATGGACAGTACTTCATACATGTGACCATCAATAGCATTTATACCAGCCGGTTATGGCACCCCCTCCGAGCACACTCTATATAAGCCGGGAGTAAGGCATTAGACCGAGGGTTGAACTCTCTGACAATCTAACCTACGCCAAGAGCTAAGAGCACCACAAGAGTAGGGTATTATCTTCACTGAAGAGGGCCCAAACCTATATAATTTCTTGAGCATACTCCCATTGTACTGTTTGGTAGATACGATTGCTTCTACATACCCCCCATTATTGTTAGGATTATATCCACGACGGTTGGCAACCACCTTGGGGAGAGCGTCTATTGAGGTTTCTCGTCAACTCCTTTTGGCCGCATCCATTTCGGTGTCCTCGAGTTCGCCGTAGACGGTTCAATGTGGCATCTTGAAGCTCTGCCGAATTGCGCCAACATGCCGGCATGAGTATCCATTATCAGACCAATGGCATGGGCATTTTGAGCCTTCAACTCTAGGGTTCGCATCAGCCGGTTGTTTTGGCGCCATGACGCCGTAGAAAGCGCTCAGGCAAGCCTCACCCATAGGTTCTTCATTGAGCAAGCCAGTTCATCGAGATGATGGACAATGAATCATTGATCCATCTGCTGGAGTCCGATTTCGAGGAGGAAGATAGCTGCGGGACTCAGAGTCCCATGTCGGAAGTTTTCATGGCTGGCATACCCCCAGTCTAGCCTTCGATGGGGTGCACCGGTCGATTCATCTCCCGCAACCAGCAATGTTGTATCTGGTGACAGGCAACATCTGTTGGGGAACGTAGTAATTTCAACAATTTTCCTACGCACACACAGGATCATGGTGATGCATGGCAACGAGAGGGGAGAGTGTGTCTACGTACCCTCGTAGACCGAATGCGGAAGCGTTAGCACAACGCGGTAGATGTAGTCGTACGTCTTCACGATCTGACCGATCCAAGTACCGAACGCACGGCACCTCCGAGTTCTGCACACGTTCAACTCGATGACGTCCCGCGAGCTCCGATCCAGCAAAGCTTCACATGAGAGTTTCGTCAGCACGACGGTGTGATGACGGTGATGATGATGCTACCGACGCAGGGCTTCGCCTAAGCACCGCTACGATATGATCGAGGTGGATTATGGTGGAGGGGGGCACCGCACACGGCTAAGAGATCAATGATCAATTGTTGTGTCTATGGGGTGCCCCCTGCCCCCGTATATAAATGAGCAAGGGGAGGAGGCGGCCGGCCAGGGAGAGGCGCGCCAAGAGGGGGAGGAGTAGGACTCCTCCTTTTCCTAGTAGGAGTAGGAGAGGGAAGGAAAGGGAGAGGAGGAGAAGGAAAGAGGGGGCCGACTCCCCTTGTCCTAAACCAATTCGGTTTGGGCCTTGGGGGGGGGGTACTCCACACTCCCCTTGCTGCCCTCTATTTTCACTAAGGCCCATGTAGGCCCATTAAGCCCCCGGGGGTTCTGGTAATCCCCCGGTACTCCGGTATATGCCCGAAACCTTTCGGAACCTTTCCGGTGTCTGAACATAGTCGTCCAATATATCGATCTTTACGTCTCGACCATTTCGAGACTCCTCGTCATGTCCGTGATCATATCCGGGACTCCGAACTACCTTCGGTACATCAAAACACAAAAACTCATAATACCGATCGTCACCGAACTTTAAGCGTGCGGACCCTACGGGTTCGAGAACTATGTAGACATGATCGAGACACGTCTCTGGTCAATAACCAATAACGGAACCTAGATGCTCATATTGGCTCCCACATATTCTACGAAGATCTTTATCGGTCAAACCGCATAACAACATACGTTGTTCCCTTTGTCATCGGTATGTTACTTGCCTGCGATTCGATCGTCGGTATCTCAATACTTAGTTCAATCTCGTTACCGGCAAGTCTCTTTACTCGTTCCGTAATACATCATCCCGCAACTAACTCATTAGTTACAATGCTTGCAAGGCTTATAGTGATGTGCATTACCGAGTGGGCCCAGAGATACCTCTCCGACAATCGGAGTGACAAATCCTAATCTCGAAATACGCCAACTCAACAAGTACCTTCGGAGACACCTGTAGAGCACCTTTACAATCACCCAATTACGTTGTGACGTTTGGTAGCACACAAAGTGTTCCTCCGGTAAACGGGAGTTCCATAATCTCATAGTCATAGGAACATGTATAAGTCATGAAGAAAGCAATAGCAACATACTAAACGATCAAGTGCTAAGCTAATGAGATGGGTCAAGTCAATCACATCATTCTCCTAATGATGTGATCCCGTTAATCAAATGACAACTCATGTCTATGGCTAGGAAACATAACCATCTTTGATCAACGAGCTAGTCAAGTAGAGGCATACTAGTGACACTCTGCTTGTCTATATATTCACACATGTATCATGTTTCCGGTTAATACAATTCTAGCATGAATAATAAACATTTATCATGATATAAGGATATAAATAATAACTTTATTATTGCCTCTAGGGCATATTTCCTTCAAAATCTCACTCAGGAAACCGTCGAGCAGCTCCTCAACACCCCGATCTCAGGGGATTCACCGGCTGACAAAGTCTTAGAGGTGTCACGTCATTCCACTCTGGCTGAGCATGCTCGCCTTGCGCAAAGCCACCGAAACCTCATCGCGTGAGAGCAAGAGCTAGCGGACAACAGTCGGCAACATCAGCAGACATCCCAGTCTGTAGTTTGACGAGGGCAAGATATCAACAAGTTTGTAGCCAAAGGCCTAGGCGACTCCCGAGTCATGTGCACCCTGATTGAAAATGTCTAGGCCGCGACTAGAGTGGCAGATGCAATCCAACAACAGGGAGACAGAGACATCGTTGACGGCATCCGACAGCTGTCGAATTTCCTGAAGGTCACAGTCGTGCAGAACAAGATGATTCACGACTGTCTGGCTTCTCGCAGCAGAGTGCCTGTGGGAACCGAAAACCGAGTGCCAACAATAGCCTCTTCACACCCACGACAGTTGGCCAGTCGTAGGGCCGACAACTGTGTGGGGGGATGTGCATGAGCCATTTCCATGTTCCCGGGAGGACCCTCCTCGGTGGCGTGAGGACCCTTCTCCACGACACCGACTAGATTCTCCTCAACACCATGATGGCGTCTTACCAAAAGGGCATAGAGATGTTCCCCGTGGCCGAGATGATTATTCTCAACGAAGACAGAGGACTCTTCCTCATCGACGTGATGATTCTCCATGCCGTCAGGATGCTTATCCCCAACGTCATGATTTTTCGCCTTGCAATCGGGATTGTTCACCCTGACAGTTGGATGACCAGCCATGCAGACAAGACGATCAACGTCATAGTCATGATGACTCGCCCTGACATAATAGAGATTCACCTAGGATACGGGCGAATTCTCCACACCAATGGGGTGACCAGCACTACGACGCACGCAAAACCTTCGTTCAAAAGTGAGGGGGATCATGCACAGGATGCAAGGCATGAACATGAGCATGACTGACCGAGTGGATCAGGATCCTCAGGCCCATTGTGCTTCTTGTTGTTGAGCTGGAGGATGTCTTCTTCAAGAACTTCTAGGGTATTATAGACAGAGACATCTAGAGTCGGAAGATCCATATGGTTCCTTTACCCTATCGATTCTGGATGAGTTCCGGAATTTAGAAGTATGATGGAAACACCAAGTCCGAAACTTGCCTCGCAGATTACCTATTGCCCGTGCAGATCGGAGGCGGTAATGAGAATCTATCTACGCGGAACTTGTCTCTTTCCTGGAGGGATCAACTAGAGCGTGGATCAACAATATCTACCGGAAAATAGTATTTACCCCTGACAAGAGCTGGAGGATGTCTTCTTCAAGAACTTCTAGGGTATGTAAACGCGTCTCGGAGGTTAATAGAAACTAATGCTTTTGTGTGCGAGGGCCCAAGGAGATGCTACTTGTGAGCTGCGTTGAGATTTTCTCGAAAAGAAGTGAATTGCAGTACAGTAGAGATAAGTATTTCCCTTAGTTAAAAACCAAGATTATCAATCCAGTAGAAGAACCACACGAAACCTCGTTATCAGCACCTACACACAAAAGAGCAAATACTTGCACCCAACGTGATCAAGAGGATTGTCAATCCCCTTGGCGGTTGTTTGCAAGGATCAAATCTGATAATAATAGATAGAAATAAAACATAAAATAAAATAACGATAAATAAATTGCAGCAAGATATTTTTAGAAACAAAAAGCATACGGTGGGTAAACAAATTACTGTTGAAGACGTATCAGGAGAACACTCGGGATTATATAGAGGTGGACTCAGCTAAGCAACGCCGTGGAGGGTATCACAAAGGACAGAGCCATCCTGGCCTTCCAACGGGGTGTGAGGTACAAACACCTCCAGCTCAAGCTGGGGCTAACTAGGATTACGTCCATGCGCCTATTGATGGACATGGCCAACAAATATGCAAATGGAGAGGAAGATGACAGATTCCAAAAAGGAGAACCTCAAACCAGCCGACTGCTCATAATGGGTAGAACAATTAGATTTGCAAGAGCGACAAGAACAAGCGCCGTCAGAATAGACGTTGGAGATGGTCGCATTTGTCAGCTAAGGAAAGAAAGGTGTGGGGCAGAAAAAAGAATGGAGCCCGCGAAATAAACAGGAAAGTGAGAATATACTGGACAACCCTTGTTGTATCAAGAATAATTTGGAATTTGGGCACACACGCACAAGCGAGCGCGCGCGCGTGCACACACACACACTAGCACTTATGCCCATGCGTTGCGACCGAAAAGAAAATTAGGGTTATGTGCAATCACAATGGTTCATAGCGAATACACTATGAAGAAATGCTAGTTGTCCCACCTATATATGCAAAGAAATGCTGATTGTTCCATTCACCTAAACATCCAACAGTGCTACCGACGGCAGGGAGGCGCACGCTGAGGTCTAGAAGAAATACATATCAGCCGCACAATCACAAAAGGAGCCATATCGTAGTTGGGAGTTCCACGTAAGGTCATCGGTGCATAGCGTAATTGGGAGTTTTTTTTTTCGGGGTTGTAGTTGGGAGTTCCACATAAGGTCATCGGTGCCTACTAGACGCTCAGAACACGGGCAATCATCTGGACACAGCTGGCTAGCCATGCCTCGCTTGTTTTTTTTGAGATAAGCCTCGCTTGATGCAGGGCCGTCTTTTGCCCCGGACAACATGAAATATCCATGCATCTGTTTCTTGATATAATTAGAATTTTCATCGATGCACAGGCCTAACGAAACAACGGGAGGAACCCGTCAGGCGAAGGCCCAACCCAGCAAATTGGAAACTCAATCTTGTGTGGGCTTTGACACAGATAACAAAATCTATAGAAAAAATAACTTCACTTTAGAACACATCATCTTGTCTGGCTGGGTGGCAACCCCTGGGTTGTCTCTTTAACCCGCGCCACAGATAACAAAATCTATAGAAAAAATAACTTCACCTTAGAACACATCATCTTATCTGGAGGGTGGCAACCCCTGGGTTGTCTCTTGTATAGATTGTGTGTTTGACTCCTGGCTCCGGCGATTATTTTTTAGTCTTCAGCAGACTCCCGGTTTCGTTCGTACGTACGGGACGAGCACATATGTCCGTGCATTGCAACGGGAAAGAAAATTAGGGTTATGTGCAATCACAATGATTCATAGCGAGTACACTATGAAGAAACGCTAGTTGTTCCACCTATGTATGCAAAGAAATGCTGATTGTCCCATTCACCTAAACATCCAACAGTGCTACCGACGGCAGGGAGGCGCACGCCGAGGTCTAGAAGAAATACATATCAACCGCACAATCACAAAAGGAGCCATAGTGTAGTTGGGAATTCCACGTAAGGTCATCGGTGCATAGGGTAGTTGGGAGTTCTTTTTTTGTGGGGAGTAGTTGGGAGTTCCCCGTAAGGTCATCCGTGCCTATTAGACGCCCAGACCACCGACGGTCATCTGGACATCGCCGGCTAGCCATGCCTCGCTTGATGCAAGGCCGTCTTTTGCCCCGTACAACATGAAATATTCATTCATCTGTTTCTTGGCATAATTAGAATTTGCATCCATGCATAGGCCCAACGAAACAACGGGAGGAACCCGTCAGGCGAAGGCCCAACCCAGCAACGTGGAAACTCAACCTTGCGTGGGCTTCGACTTTGTGTGGGCTCTTTAACCAGCGTCACAGATAACAAAATCTATAGAACCGATAACTTCACATTAGAATGCATTATCTTGTCTGGATGGGTGGCAACCCCTTGGTTGCCTCTTGTATAGGTCGTGTGTTCGACTCCTGGCTCAGGCGATCCCTGAGGACTGCAAGCTTCATGATCCCCTAGATGTTGCCCTGCATCACCTTTAGGGCCCCCTCCCAGCATATCCGTTGTTCTTCTCTGGCGGACAAACAATCAGTTCGCTGTTGCGGCGATGCTGCGAGATTCTGATGGTGGTGACAGCGGCCAGGAGGCAACACCTCTCGGTATACCAGCCAACAACAAGATTTTAGCTTGGTTCAAGAACCAACAAATCTCTCCCCTCACCCAAAGGGGAGGAAACAACATTTCACAAGACGGTAACTAAAAACAACAAACAACATACAAGAAAACCAAGCCAAAAAGAAACCAACCAAATATAGAGTTTACGCATAGCCAACAGGCCATCCATGACACACGAGTATATAGTGTTGATAGACAAAGACATCGACACACAAGACAACAAGTTCCATTTGCAGGGTGGTCGCGAGCCCGGAGTGCCAAAGCAAGAATCGTCATGTGATTCCACGCTTCCCCCTCCAAAAGCCCAGCAACTGCTGAATGCTGACTACATCTTGAGAGATACATCCCCCGCATCATGCCAGATCACACGGGGCTATGCTCTTTTGGCTTCAATTACTGCTACTTAGGACCCAAGGCTGCAATCTGCTGCTCCAACTACATCAAAAGAAGAATAGATTATTATGATAGGTCTACGAAGTACAGTGCTGCTTAAGTGGGTACATGGCAAAGGTTAAGTTGAGCTGGGAAACAAGGAGATACAACTGCTTTTTTTGAGCTAATGTATACATCTAACGAAACATTGTGACAAAATTAAGGCAGAAACATTCAACGACCAAATGGGACTTTCGAAAACCTCGAACTAAGTGCTCCAGAAACCAAAAAACATATTGCTATAAAAATTTCAACAGTAACAAAAATAAGATCAAGGCTATTATTGTTTTTTATCTTAAGCAATATATGACCAGTCTATGTATTTACGATACTTGTGAGAAGTTGGAAGTCAAAAGCCAACATAGACGCATAAGATGCTACCTGCATAATGGCCTGTAGCCTGCCGCGCACATCATAGAACTCGTTCCTAAGAAGATTCAATGCCGTGAGACACCTGAAATAATGCAAACACACCACACTGTCACGTTCTGAAGGGGTTAAGCAAACTGAATTGAAATGCTTCGGAAATTGTAACCCGTTGTTTGAGAAAGAACTCTAGCCATCTCAAAACTTAGTTGTGGTATAAACAGAAGTCTAGAGTAACAAGTTACATGAGAATTATCAAAGAGGCATATATTGAGATAAAGAAGTGAGTTATATCAATCACCTTATTGGAGATGAAGTGAACAAGCAGGTTAGTTCTTATGAACCTTAGATTAATATGAGCCAAAAATAGTGTCATAAAAGACAAAATAAGCTTGCAGGTTTCACAGAGGGGATTTGATAATCACATAGAGTAGAGAATAATTACTATGCAACATATATAGTAAGGTATCAAGAACTGACCCTTCTTTGTTTTTCGCCTTGTAGAACTGGCGAAAGTGCTCGCAGGCGAGGTTAACTTTCCTAGCACCAACACTGATACATGCTAAAAAGAGCAAGATCAAGAAACTGAAAATTTCTCAAACTTAACAAACGCTAAGGAATGTTGATTCACATAAGCATAATTGCGGTGTCACAATAATATTGGGGGAGTCATTCATCATGGTTATTACCAAGATATTTTTTTGATAAACCGGAAAAGAAAACAACATTGTTGGCCTTATGTGCGATAGCAGTTAGTAGTGCTAGAGATATTTATAAAACGATAAAATTTCCCTGGCCTAACAGGATGAATATCGGCATTTCCATTTGCACAGAACACAACTAAACTCGTCTCTTGGAATTATGGCTAAACGACAACACAAACTGCACAAGGCACATACCCACAACGTATACACACCCACGACGACAGATCCAAATAGAGACAACATCAATGTATGTAGCGGAGAAACACCCATTGGCGTTACATAGAGCAGGAGATCATTAATACGTTGTTGAATATCACATTCAATAGTACGAGAAATTTCCACAAGACGACAAAGTTTTCCTAGACAAGTTTTAGCATTGCCATTGGCAGGAATGCCGACAATTCCATCTTATGAAATATGAAACAAAACTAAACTCAGCTCTTCTATTTATGTGTATACGACAACCGCAAACGACACAACACCGACACATCCGAATAGAAATGTGGACAGACGAGGAAAACCGCCACCACCGTTATCCTGAATAGCATATCACTAGTAATAACATGATGGCTCACAAGACGACAAAGTTTCAATTTCTCGTCGAGCCATAACATTGCCGTTGGATGAATACCAGTACCCCCGTTAGGTACACAACAATTATTTCCTTAACGAGTTTTAGCATTTTGCCATTGCCAGGAATGCCGACAATTCCGTTATACTAAACCCAGCTCTTATATTTATGCGTATACGACAACCGCAAATGACACAGCACCGACACATCCTAATAGATTTGTGGACAGACAAGAAAAACCGCCATCGCCGTTACGCTGAATAGCATATCACTAGCTAATACCAGGAAGGCTCGCAAGACGACAAAGTTTTAATTTCTCGTCGAGCCATAAACATTGCCGTTGGACACTTATACTTATGGCTACGCAGTAGTGCGAAGCCGCAAACAACACCTACCAAAGGGTAATGCCCATGACAAACACATCAGAATCGATGCAGTGGGGAAATAAATCACCTGCAGCTGCACGCCTTGAGCTGGTGCACCAGTTCGCCCACCATTTCGAAGTCGACGACGGGCAGGTTCCTGGGAGGGAATCAGAAATTAAGCAGAGGAGACGAAATCATCAATACTCAAGACGATCGGGATAAGGAGAGCAGAGGGCTTGGGCGCGGTGGTACGGCACGGACAGAAGGCTGGTGATATCGTTGAGCATCCTGTCGGCGTCGCCGAGGAAGATGTTGATGACCTCAGGGACGAACCCCTCGTCCTGTGGCGACTGCAGCTGTTGGTAGTACTCGTCCAGAATTCCCTGGATCCATCAGGCCAAGTCAGAAGACAGCCATACAGCCATCCGGGGCACGAATTCCAGCCCCAGGGCCACACGGCCGCGCGCTACAGAGTTGAGGGGAGGGACGACTCACCGTGGCGTACATGTAGCTGATGTGCTCGTTGAGCTGGCTTCTTAGCGCGGCGGCCGACATGGCGAAGCGAGGAGGTCCGGGAGTCCGGCGATCCGGGAGACAGAGGTCGGAATTCGAAGCTGCTGGCGGAGTGGACGAGGACAGGAGAGGAGTGCAGGTCACGGAGGCTCTCTCACGGAGCCTTTTGGCAGGGAGTGCTCGTTAAACTCTACTGTGCTGGCCGCTATCAATGAAGAGCTTGGAGAGGAGTGCAGGCAGGTCACGGTGGCTCTCTCACGGAGCCTTTTGGCAGGGAGTGCTCTACTGGCTGGCCGTCATCAATGAAGAGCTTAAAGTTGAAGATGGCATACGTGCGTGTGCATGCAGCTACATTTTGGTGGATGAATGGATGGATGCCGGGCCAGTAAGCTACAGGTTGACCACGACAGCGTCAGCCAGGCAAGCAGATGCTAGAAGGGCTTGACCACTCGTTCGGCCCTTAGCCCATGCCCCACTGGTCATTGACGGAAGGGAGTGTTGCTTTTGCAATGCATAGCCCCTCACTAAATAGTAAACTAGATCGGGATCGCGCCTTGGCGCGAGGGTGTCTGTTCAAACATTTTGGTCAAGCAGGTAATACTAAGTCCTAAGTCCAGTAGTAATCTTGGTTTAGCATATACATTCATACAGGGTAACAATACAATGAAGATTCAGTACAATAATGTTCATCTAAGGTTGTCTGAATTTCAGTTTCACATGAATATATATTTACTAAAAGACTTCCACTATTTGCACCAGAAGGCATCGTAAATGGTCCTCCAATGTGTTCTTGATGCCGAGCCCTACAGAGAAGGAAGAAGGGAACATGCGATCAAAGAGCACTACAAGAAAACTGAGATACTGTGTCGAAAATCCTCGTGACGGAGATGGACAACGTCATGGAAATACCTAATGTGTGATGTTTTCGTGGGTGGCATCATTGATTACCGCAAATCAGAGACGATAGAAGTCACTAAGTCGTTTCAACCTTTGAGCGCACCTGGCTACCAATTTCTACGACGGTTTGGTAATTTCTTTGACGAACCTAATAGATTCGCCGACTATTGCGAATGTTTTATGATAAAATTTTCTCAACTAGTGTCTAACGATGGGACCCGCCATAGCTGCTTCCACTAGTAGAAAATAGGGCTTTGGTCACAACTCAATATACAAATTAGTCCCGGTTGCATTACGAACCGGGGCTAATGTGAGCATTAGTCCTGGTTCGAGCGGCTAAAGGCATTAGTCCCGGTTCAAATGAGACCTTTAGTCCCGATTTGAGACACGAACCGCGACTAAAGGGTGCGATGCTCTTTAGTCCCGGTTCGTGTCTCAAACTGGGACTAAAGATTAGACCTTCAGTCCCGTTTGAGACACGAACCGGGACTAAATGGTGTGATGCCCTTTATTCTCGGTTCGTGTCTCGAACCGGGACTAAAGAGGTTCGTGTCTCAAACCCTACCACCCCCCTTGTATCGCCATTTCAGTTTTGAAAAAAACAAAAGAAAATGATAAAAACTTAAAAAAATAAAATCCTTCGAGATGTAGTTATATTACTACATCTACTAGTTAGGAAAATTTTAAAACTTAAATTTGGACATGTTTTGTAATAGTAAAATGGCCATAACTTTTGCATACGATGTCAAAAAAACGTAGATATATCAAAATGTTCAGCATGAAAATCCGCATCCGATTTTGACTGTCGTAGGCCTGTTTGCAAATTTTTAGAATCCTCAAATTTTAAAAGAAAAAAAGTTATGCTCAAATTTCATTTTTTTAATTTCGGTTAAATCTAGTCAAACTATGGTCAAACTACTTATTCAAGAAGTATTAGTGTTACTAAATAATTATTCAAGAATATTAGTTTTACTAAATAACTATTTTAGTTTTTTTGAATTTTGGTCAAATCTGGTCACACTATGGTCAAACTACTTATTCAAGAAATATTAGTGTTACTAAATAATTATTGTTTTTTAGAATAATAGTTTCAAATTCAAACAGTGAAACGTGTGACTTCATGCTCAAGCTAAACTCCTGAGGGTTAATAGGATTGATATCTTACTATTGTCAGGAAAACAACAAGTGCAGACTTGGAAACGAGGGGGAATAGAACCCGAAAGTTAAGCGTGCTCAGGCTGGAGTAGTGAGAGGATGGGTGACCGGCCGGGAAGTTAGATAATTTGGAATAATGAGGGGTGATTAGAGATTAGAAGTTAAATTGAGCAGTGATGAGGGGTGTTTAGAGATTAAATTGTAAAATAATTCAAAAAATTGAAAATCGGGAAAAATTAAAAAAATTAAAAAGAAAATCATAAAATTTCCTTTGGTCCCGGTTGGTGTCCAGACAGCAGCCACGTGGTGGGCCTTTAGTCCCGGTTCGTAACAGAACCGGGACAAATGGGCCTTTTTCTACTAGTGTTCATGGCTTATTGAGCGGTAGGACCTGTGTACCAATGTTGGCAGTATGACCCACCTTGTTTTTTTAGAGTCTAGTGAGCTCTATAAATATTTTCTTCCATCTAATATAGATAGGTAATAGCCAGTGAAAAACTTATTTTGTTCCATCTAAAAAAATAGATAGTGGCCGGGCAAAAAAAAACTTGAAACCATGCATTCATGATTTGATGTTATTTCGTTCTATACAAAAATAAAAATGGAAATATAAGTTAACAAGTAAAAGTTTGGTACACAGGGTTTGAACCGGGGACCATTATGGTCTGAGCAAACGGCGGTGCTAATAGGCTAGAATTTTATTTAGATACTTATATGTATTTAGATACTATATGCATCCGAAAAATAATATTATGGTCATTGACCGAAGGGAGCGTCCCTTTTGCAATGCACAGCCTATCATTAAGAAGTACATTGCATACATATACTATATGTTACTTTTCCTAATGCATATTCTTGGCATGTTGATATCTTTTACCTCGAAAACATAAATACATAAAACACATAAATACGTAATAATGTTGGTTTGTGCTAAAACAAGGAAAGAAATCATGATTTCATCAATGCAAAATGCCAAATCAATTTGTAGATTTTTTAGTGGTATTCACATCGGACGTGGACTTTAATTTGGAACATGGTTCCACAGGATCCCCCTGCGAATAGTAAATTTGGAAAACATACTTGGACAAAAAATCTGATTTTTTTTGTAAGATATGTAGCCGACCGATATACTCGCGTATGAAGCTTCATGATGAAATGATATCGGTGGTATTCTGAGCAAAAATGAAGAAACGATGCTATAAAAAAGGCAACTGCTAGGCGTCAGCCGAAAAGGATCAGCCGCTTCGCCAGCCATCGATTCACCCTAATAAGAACCCGTTTGATCCTCCTGTTGAGTTGACCATGCCATCTCTTCAATCCCAATGTACGCAACATCCGCATAAGTTGCAAAAAAACACCTGCATAAGTTGCAAAGAAGCATCCCCGATTCCCGACCCATGCCCTCGTGTAGCTCTAGTGGGGGTATCAGCTTCCGTCGACAGAGCATGTTGTAACATAGCATCCTACACGACTCTGGCGGCAGCTCATAAGCTCATCACGCTCGAGCATGCTGCAATGCAACACCCACGTGACTTCGGCTAGCAACCGCGCTAGTCCATCTTGCAAGCACAACGGTGGCAGCATGCGATGCTACATCACAACTCCTTTCTTCCTGCTCGCCACGGATCTCTGGCTTGCAGCACCCTGACCCGGCTCTATCGCAACCTTGAAGTAGCCGACGCTCCAAGCTAGGGGCCATATGACACTCCGGTGAGTGGCCTCGAAGTACAAGCACATTAGCTGCTATGACCACCCGTTGAACCAACGACAACTGTTGCATTGTCGGCGAGCTCTTAGGTTGCAGCATCGGCCGCGGCTACCACGCCGACAAGCTTGTGGTAGCAACGTCAACGAGGCTCTGCAGTTGCAGCATCGGCATGTGAGTGCGGCCTTGTAACATTGGCCTCTAGCAACGCTAGATTGCAGCAGGCCAGCAGCCATGGCAGCTGCGACGACCGGCTACAATAGCATACACCGATTGCAGCACTCTGGCGAGGATATAAGGTTCCAGAACTAGCAAGTGCTGCCACGAGCGGCTTCCTGGGCCAGATCGAGTAGATGCTACGGGGGAGATCTGATCAACACGCTGGGGGTAGGAGAAAAAAAATAGCGGTGAATGCTTTGTTGGTCGGGAGCTGAGGTGCGCTGGCCTCTGCGGGATGTGTGGCAAGCATAGGAGGCATCTCAAGGATTTTCCAATAAAAACACACTTTTGAACGAATAGTATAATCCTGATTATATTTTCTTCACTAACAATACCACGGGTTCTCATTCGTTTATACAACTTCATATGGGAGTAGAATGGTCAACCAAGTTTGATACCCCAAATTCCAAGATTTTTTTGCATTTCTCTAGTATTTTTTTTCTGATTTTACAAATCATGTGGGTGTGCACCTTTGTATTCCGGTATTCACACCCTTTTATGTCAATGTAAGGCATTTATCTTCTCTCGCGATTGGTGAAGATCGCTAAAATGACTAGAATAAATATGACCACAACATATTTTCTCTGCACCCATTAGTCTCTAGCTTGAAAACGTAATATGCAAGAATATTTGCAGTTTGGCAAGAAGACAATATTATTAGTGGCACAAACTATTCATACCTATGTAATGAATATTTTTAAATTGCTGGCACATGACTCTGTGATGATTTGACTTGTATGTTGACACAATATTGGTGGTGGTTGGCGGTGGGTAGAGAATAATAAAAAGGAAAAATGTCATGGTTATCATGGCACAAATTAGTTCTTTTGAATGCAAAATGTGGCTTATGCTTTAGAGATATATGCGAGCATTTGATCAAGCCCTATTAGTAAACAAGCTTTGTTGATTCTGGACTCTTTGAGAAGCATATATGTGCAAGGCTTCTCAGATAGAACTATTATCGTAGTGGTAATTTGTTGATACTACCCCCGTCTAGGTGAATAAGTCATTCGCGTAGTTCTAGGTCATCGATTTGAGGAATTAAATATGTGTTATATGTCATGAAAAGTATACCAATATATTTCTACATGGATATAGTTTCTAAATATATATATTTTGTCACGTATAATACATATTTAGATAGTTAAATAGTCCACCTAGAACTATGCGAATAACTTATTCACCGAGACAGAGGTAGTACCATTTTTTGGCAATGCATAAGTAGTGTGGATTGGAATAGAACATGGCTTGGAACTTGTGAATCATGATATTATATTGTGTGTGGGTAACGACACATTCATAAGGATTTGGCTCGATCCATAGATCACAAATGAACCCACGTTTCGACTTAGGACACTGAGGGGGTAACAACCAACATAACCGAGTTTTGACTTTCTTAGATGTCCACGGGATGTGTGATATCCTTATTTTGAATGAGCACTTCTGGAAAGTTGATGCGGGGAGCATTTTGATTCTTATTATGATGCCCAGGCTTCAGTTTGACTCCCTCTTAGGAGCAGGCATTTAGCTGCTTGTCGGTCTGCATCATCTATAGGTTTGCGATGGCGGAGCTCGAGCAACAGGTCGCTCTTGGTGCATCCAGTGCCCACCAGGATGGTCTCTGGCCCATATGAAAATTTATATGGAGCTCCGATGTAAAGATGAAGTTAGCAACATGGAAGATTGTGTTATGAGCCGTGGCGACCATGCAATGCAAATTTCTCGCCATATTGTGATGCATGCCCCCTGTCCTTTTTCGTGGTTTGGACGATGAGATGTCATTTCATGTGCTCATTGTCCGCCCGAATGCAGTGAAACCAAGGGATGGTATGAAGGTCGAATGACTGATACCCTACTAAAGAAGGTCTAATTGACACATCCAAAGAATGGCACTGAATCTTCTTGTCATGTGCAACAAACAAGTGTGGTATGTGCTAATGATATGGCTGTGTGGAATCTGGAATTTGCGCAACAATGTAGGGATGGAAAGACCATCCCGTCAACGGTCTCAAAAAATTCCTATGTCTTAGCTACTTGAGTCCCTTGAAGCTTATTCGACAACACAACCCACCAGAAATAATCAATGAAGGAGCGCCAATACAAACCGAGCTCCCTCCATTGCCACGGCCTCCTGAAGCTCAAACAGACGTTGCGGGGTCTTGGCCTCGGACATGCAGTCAAACTGTTGACACACCAAAAGTCTCTTCTATTGATCACCCCACAGAGAGTGGCCAGCCTGCTCGAACACTACAGACATCTGCCCAATGAGAGGAACAATGATGCCAAGTTTAGATCGCTTAGGTTGACCAACCACAGAAGGAAACACAGCTGGATGTGCACAAAGGAGTATAAGTGGCAGGCCAGAATAAGGAAACCAAGTAGATTGGGAATCACAATATTAGACACCTCTCGAGACCGCTTCAAGGCACTCTTGGTGTGAGAGAAGGACTTGGAGGTCACGAGCAACGTGGTGACCACTCTCTAGGGAGGTCGCCTCTTGGACTTTGAGGTCTTCCAACGACGCTTGAATGACCGCCAACTGACCTCGGGCATCATCGACCTGCAGCCGGAGGCCATCCCCAGTTGCTTTCCCTTCCCGCAGTTGGGCATGGAGTTCCTTAGTCATTCCTTTGTTCTTCTCCAATGTCCCACCTTCCACATGGAGCTGCTCCTCGCAGGACCGCACGTCCACAAGCTTCACAGCAGCAGCGTCATGGGTGCGGCTTGTCTCCTTCTAGGAAGCACCGAGAAGATCCTTCATCCCCAGCAAGCGATCTACCGCTGTCAACAAGAAAGCAGGTTCAACAACGATAACACTCATAGTCCAACCAGCCCAAAAGGAGAATACAACATGACTTGCGAATGATGTCTGCTAAGGACCTTTCAAGTTGGGAAACACGGCTCTGCTTCGTCCCCACAACTTGGTAAAGTTCGCTAACCCGCATAGCAAGATCTGATCTTTGGGAAAGCAAATCTTAAAGACATAGCAATAAAAATCCAGGGTCAAGCACATTACGACAAAATTGACTTAAGACTCAGGGGCTACTACATGGGATGCATTGCGCTAACATTAGTTCCGGCAACCGTCGATTGTCTGACCACCCCCAGGGCGTCCTTCCGGGCCTGGGCCATATTGCCGCTCCTAACAAGAGAGGCCCACAGACGACCCAGCGCAGGAGGAGCTATGAGTCAGCCATCAAGCAACAGCGAGGAGGCCAGAGGGGCGTAGCACCACTCACCACGTCAGCCTCCGGGGCAGGTCCTGTGTTTTGAATTTCGGCCGAAAAAAAAGGATTTCGGCCGAATTTCGGCCATCTCGGCCTAGGGAGAAATCTATCTTCCGCCGAAATTGGTCAAATTTGAGAAATTTTGGTCAAAATTTGGTCAAATTTCGGCCGAAAATTTTAAAAACGACCGAAATTCGTCCATCTCGGCCTAGGGCGAGAAAAATCACAAACTGAAAATCAAAATGCTGGGCAGGTCTGCGTGGCAATGCCGTGACCTCCGTTGAGGCCCCGGCTCCTGTCAAGGGGTCGACCGTAGAAGAGATTGGTCCAGCCGGGCTCCAGAGCTCACATCTTCACGGGGCCACTTCCCTATAGGAAGTGCGATCGCCGAAGACAGAGGTGGGCACTGCAAGTTTTCTTTAGGACGTGTGTCGAGCTAAGAAAAACAGAAAGATGGGAATCTCACAAAAAAGAACCCACAAAGGGCTGCAGATGACAAATAACTGAGCAGCCAATTCTTAGCCTTGACCTTCAAAATCCGGCGAGGAATCCCCGGGTAACCGCGGCCCACGTCTGGGCTGGCTCCTTTAGAGGGCTGGAATGCGAGCGGCCTCAGCTCTCGGGGACTCCTGAGCAACAAGCGAGGGCTCCGGTGGGCGACACCCGCTTGTACACACGACTGACGTGCAAAGTCGTCCCATGGATGGGTTTGGGGGGGCCTCCATCAGCATTTTGATGACCTTTCCCACAGCAGGGATGGCTGGTGGTGTATTTATATGACACTAGTAAGAGCACACGTGCAACACACGTGTCCACCAATACTCATAATTTTTTTGTGAGTGACCATAAAAATATCAATGCACAACAATATACATTTTTAAAGCACATCACCAGTAAAGAGACATAAATGATGTACATGTTCGCAAACATAACATAGGATGAACATGGGTCTAATTAGTAATCATGCACACAAGGCATTTCTCAGCTGATGTAGACATTCAATCAAACACAAGATACCTTACAAATTTATTTTCAAATTTTGTGGTAAAAGAACCAAGAGCTCCACTGAAGTGTTGCAATACAACCGGAGAAAAGTCAGATATATCTTTTGTGTAATATATGCTTAAGAAATTCTCGCACAAAATATGATGTTTTCTTTAAGATTGGTCTCTTTAAAATTTGCTAAGTATATCAAATACTGGCATAAATGGAATACAGATGATCGCATCGTCTCCAAAGAAAAGGAGGGGTGTGTCTCAATCTATTCTGAAAACATAGTCATGGATAATGTATAGACAAAACATGTGCCCGTCCGGTGAGCACATCATTCATCGTATTCAACTCCATACTCTTACAACAAATCTAGAAGGATGGAAACGATATACCAACTCACACACAAAATAAGCTTAGCGTTTACTTCATCTGCCTGTTCTTGGTTTGTCGTGTGTCTCTTTGTCTTGATTGTCGAGAGCTCCACGGCCATCTCCTTATCAGCAACTGGCTGCACCGAGACTTCTTGTTTGCCAGGCCAGGGTGCTGTAGGAATGGACATTGTACGGGCAATTGATCTTGTTGCTGAACTGAACCATGGGGTGATATCAACATGTGTACCAATACCTAGTAATCATGCACGTCTCTCTACAAACATAAAAAAACTAATAACACTTGAAGAGTACAAAAAATAAAATACACATTATTCATAGTGCAGTTCATCCAAAAATATTCTTGAATAGATGTTTCCGGAAATTTCTTCAAGAAAATTGAAAATAAATTATGAAATGGTGTATCAAGTAAAATGAATAAAATATAGTGAATTACCTATATGCAGGAATGATTCAAGAAGTTCATTCCACCTACCAGCAATAAATTGTATCAGGACAATGATATAATTTCTCTTTGGTTTGTGTATATTTCTTTTTGAACAGTACAAAAAATTGAACCATAATTTTATAGGAGAGAACACAAGTTACAAGAGCACCCCAAAGGGGGCGACATCCACACTCCAGCACCAACACATATTACAATGGACTACTCTGATAATCCAGCCATCCTCTTCCCTCCCGCAATAGGTCAGAAAGAATGAGAACACAGAGGTGAGCATTATTGAATGCCCTAGCACTGCGTTGCTTCCAAAGGCTCTAGCACACATGCATCACAAGATAATCAAAACCACACCATTACTTTGGGAATGAACTGGCGAGACCACCCCACCAATCCTGAAGATTAGCAGTGATGGAAGGAGCAGGGACAACATCAAGAATCAAGATGAGTCGATCGAAGATAGCGATGCCATACCTGTCGAGCATGTACGCACTGAAGCATGATGCGATCGACAATGTCCTCATCCTACTCAGAGAAAAAGGCAAAATATGGTCCTGCAGCCCTCTTCTGACCTGACGATCAGATGTCCATACTCGATGACGCGAAGCCAAGCAAATGAAAATCTTGTAGTTCCATGGCACCCATCTATTCCAAAGTGCCTTAGCACTAGGAAAGCAAACAGCTCCTTCAGACAGAAGAATGTACTGGTTCGTGTATATAACACTTCACAAATTCTGCACCCTGACCTTCCAGCACAGCTGACGCAAACTTGATGAATTCAGAACTCAACAATGAATTCTTTCGGTATCCTTAGCACAACAAATTCAACACATATTTTGGCCGGTCTTTGTCTGCTCACCGAGAAATTCCACATGAATACCCTCATCCTAAAAAACACTGTGTCTAATGCAGGCACAACCTGAATGCTTACTGGTTGGAGCACTTCAATCATTCACATCATTCTTCAGCCACACGATCACCTGTTCACAACCCAGGTATATCAAATGAGGCCACCCTTACTCATATAATCAAGCTATGCATCTCTACATTTGGGCTGTAAAATTCCAGGACGAAACTGAACACAAAGTGCTCTTGTATGTGATTAAATTTGAAATGGATTTTTTTATGATGTAGGATGCTTAGAAACTAAAGACGACCTCGAGGCAAACACCGCATATTAAATTAACCTGTAAATTTTTTCCAAGAATTTCTTGCGTATGACCTATATATATATATACATTCAAGGACTTATACTCCCTCGGATCCAAAATAAGTGTCGAAACTTTGAATAAGGTTGAACTAACCTCAATTCAAAGTTGTGACATTTTTTTTGATTGGACGGAGTACTTTATTGTACATATAGTTCAAATGTGATTCATGTCCATTAAATATCTGCCTCGCTGGTGGACCGCAAGCCTTGTGACCCATGAAATGTTGTCCGGCAGCACCTTCCGGTGGCCCTCCCCATCATATCTCCTTTTCTCCTCTGTCTGCAGAATGGTCAGTTTAGTGTTGCGGCGATGCTATGAGATTCTGATGGTCGTGGCGGAGGCCAGCAAGGAACACCTCTCAGTACACCAGCCAACAACAAGATTTTAGCCGGAGGAAATAGCATTTCACAAGACGGTATTAAAAACAGCGAGCAACATACAATAAAAACCAAGACAAAAAGTAGCCAACCAAGTATAGAGTTTACACACAGCCGCAGACCAGTCATGACACACAAATATATGGAGTTGACAGACAAAGACACTGACACACAAGAGAAAAATTCCAGTTGCAGGGTGCTTGCGAGCCCGGAGTGCCGAAGCAAGAATTTTATTGTGATTCCACGCGCCCTGTCCAAAGCCCAGCAACCGTTGAACTGCCTACATATTCAAGGATACATACACCCTATCATTCCAGATCACATGGGGCTATGCTTTTTTGGCTTCGATTACTGCTACTTAATTAGGACCCAAGGTTGCAATCTGCTTCTCCAACTACATCAAAACAAGAGTAGATTAATGATTATGACAGGTCTACAAAGTACAGTGGTGCTTAATTTATGTCGGTATATTTTTCCAGTACTTGTCAAAGGTTAAGTTAAGCTGGGAAACACAACTGGTTTTTTGGAGTTAGCCTAAGCATCTAACGAACCATCGTGACAATATTAAGACAGAAACATTCAACGCCAAATGGGACTTTCATAGACCTCGTACTAAGTGCTCCAGAAACCAAACAATTTCAATAGTAACAGGAATAAGATCAACGTTATTACTTTTTTTT
>NW_025226211.1:42730-64332 GCF_018294505.1 Triticum aestivum | reverse complement strand
AAAAAAAAGTAATAACGTTGATCTTATTCCTGTTACTATTGAAATTGTTTGGTTTCTGGAGCACTTAGTACGAGGTCTATGAAAGTCCCATTTGGCGTTGAATGTTTCTGTCTTAATATTGTCACGATGGTTCGTTAGATGCTTAGGCTAACTCCAAAAAACCAGTTGTGTTTCCCAGCTTAACTTAACCTTTGACAAGTACTGGAAAAATATACCGACATAAATTAAGCACCACTGTACTTTGTAGACCTGTCATAATCATTAATCTACTCTTGTTTTGATGTAGTTGGAGAAGCAGATTGCAACCTTGGGTCCTAATTAAGTAGCAGTAATCGAAGCCAAAAAAGCATAGCCCCATGTGATCTGGAATGATAGGGTGTATGTATCCTTGAATATGTAGGCAGTTCAACGGTTGCTGGGCTTTGGACAGGGCGCGTGGAATCACAATAAAATTCTTGCTTCGGCACTCCGGGCTCGCAAGCACCCTGCAACTGGAATTTTTCTCTTGTGTGTCAGTGTCTTTGTCTGTCAACTCCATATATTTGTGTGTCATGACTGGTCTGCGGCTGTGTGTAAACTCTATACTTGGTTGGCTACTTTTTGTCTTGGTTTTTATTGTATGTTGCTCGCTGTTTTTAATACCGTCTTGTGAAATGCTATTTCCTCCGGCTAAAATCTTGTTGTTGGCTGGTGTACTGAGAGGTGTTCCTTGCTGGCCTCCGCCACGACCATCAGAATCTCATAGCATCGCCGCAACACTAAACTGACCATTCTGCAGACAGAGGAGAAAAGGAGATATGATGGGGAGGGCCACCGGAAGGTGCTGCCGGACAACATTTCATGGGTCACAAGGCTTGCGGTCCACCAGCGAGGCAGATATTTAATGGACATGAATCACATTTGAACTATATGTACAATAAAGTACTCCGTCCAATCAAAAAAAATGTCACAACTTTGAATTGAGGTTAGTTCAACCTTATTCAAAGTTTCGACACTTATTTTGGATCCGAGGGAGTATAAGTCCTTGAATGTATATATATATATAGGTCATACGCAAGAAATTCTTGGAAAAAATTTACAGGTTAATTTAATATGCGGTGTTTGCCTCGAGGTCGTCTTTAGTTTCTAAGCATCCTACATCATAAAAAAATCCATTTCAAATTTAATCACATACAAGAGCACTTTGTGTTCAGTTTCGTCGTGGAATTTTACAGCCCAAATGTAGAGATGCATAGCTTGATTATATGAGTAAGGGTGGCCTCATTTGATATACCTGGGTTGTGAACAGGTGATCGTGTGGCTGAAGAATGATGTGAATGATTGAAGTGCTCCAACCAGTAAGCATTCAGGTTGTGCCTGCATTAGACACAGTGTTTTTTAGGATGAGGGTATTCATGTGGAATTTCTCGGTGAGCAGACAAAGACCGGCCAAAATATGTGTTGAATTTTTTGTGCTAAGGATACCGAAAGAATTCATTGTTGAGTTCTGAATTCATCAAGTTTGCGTCAGCTGTGCTGGAAGGTCAGGGTGCAGAATTTGTGAAGTGTTATATACACGAACCAGTACATTCTTCTGTCTGAAGGAGCTGTTTGCTTTCCTAGTGCTAAGGCACTTTGGAATAGATGGGTGCCATGGAACTACAAGATTTTCATTTGCTTGGCTTCGCGTCATCGAGTATGGACATCTGATCGTCAGGTCAGAAGAGGGCTGCAGGACCATATTTTGCCTTTTTCTCTGAGTAGGATGAGGACATTGTCGATCGCATCATGCTTCAGTGCGTACATGCTCGACAGGTATGGCATCGCTATCTTCGATTGACTCATCTTGATTCTTGATGTTGTCCCTGCTCCTTCCATCACTGCTAATCTTCAGGATTGGTGGGGTGGTCTCGCCAGTTCATTCCCAAAGTAATGGTGTGGTTTTGATTATCTTGTGATGCATGTGTGCTAGAGCCTTTGGAAGCAACGCAGTGCTAGGGCATTCAATAATGCTCACCTCTGTGTTCTCATTCTTTCTGACCTATTGCGGGAGGGAAGAGGATGGCTGGATTATCAGAGTAGTCCATTGTAATATGTGTTGGTGCTGGAGCGTGGATGTCGCCCCCTTTGGGGTGCTCTTGTAACTTGTGTTCTCTCCTATAAAATTATGGTTCAATTTTTTGTACTGTTCAAAAAGAAATATACACAAACCAAAGAGAAATTATATCATTGTCCTGATACAATTTATTGCTGGTAGGTGGAATGAACTTCTTGAATCATTCCTGCATATAGGTAATTCACTATATTTTATTCATTTTACTTGATACACCATTTCATAATTTATTTTCAATTTTCTTGAAGAAATTTCCGGAAACATCTATTCAAGAATATTTTTGGATGAACTGCACTATGAATAATGTGTATTTTATTTTTTGTACTCTTCAAGTGTTATTAGTTTTTTTATGTTTGTAGAGAGACGTGCATGATTACTAGGTATTGGTACACATGTTGATATCACCCCATGGTTCAGTTCAGCAACAAGATCAATTGCCCGTACAATGTCCATTCCTACAGCACCCTGGCCTGGCAAACAAGAAGTCTCGGTGCAGCCAGTTGCTGATAAGGAGATGGCCGTGGAGCTCTCGACAATCAAGACAAAGAGACACACGACAAACCAAGAACAGGCAGATGAAGTAAACGCTAAGCTTATTTTGTGTGTGAGTTGGTATATCGTTTCCATCCTTCTAGATTTGTTGTAAGAGTATGGAGTTGAATACGATGAATGATGTGCTCACCGGACGGGCACATGTTTTGTCTATACATTATCCATGACTATGTTTTCAGAATAGATTGAGACACACCCCTCCTTTTCTTTGGAGACGATGCGATCATCTGTATTCCATTTATGCCAGTATTTGATATACTTAGCAAATTTTAAAGAGACCAATCTTAAAGAAAACATCATATTTTGTGCGAGAATTTCTTAAGCATATATTACACAAAAGATATATCTGACTTTTCTCCGGTTGTATTGCAACACTTCAGTGGAGCTCTTGGTTCTTTTACCACAAAATTTGAAAATAAATTTGTAAGGTATCTTGTGTTTGATTGAATGTCTACATCAGCTGAGAAATGCCTTGTGTGCATGATTACTAATTAGACCCATGTTCATCCTATGTTATGTTTGCGAACATGTACATCATTTATGTCTCTTTACTGGTGATGTGCTTTAAAAATGTATATTGTTGTGCATTGATATTTTTATGGTCACTCACAAAAAAATTATGAGTATTGGTGGACACCTGTGTTGCACGTGTGCTCTTACTAGTGTCATATAAATACACCACCAGCCATCCCTGCTGTGGGAAAGGTCATCAAAATGCTGATGGAGGCCCCCCCAAACCCATCCATGGGACGACTTTGCACGTCAGTCGTGTGTACAAGCGGGTGTCGCCCACCGGAGCCCTCGCTTGTTGCTCAGGAGTCCCCGAGAGCTGAGGCCGCTCGCATTCCAGCCCTCTAAAGGAGCCAGCCCAGACGTGGGCCGCGGTTACCCGGGGATTCCTCGCCGGATTTTGAAGGTCAAGGCTAAGAATTGGCTGCTCAGTTATTTGTCATCTGCAGCCCTTTGTGGGTTCTTTTTTGTGAGATTCCCATCTTTCTGTTTTTCTTAGCTCGACACACGTCCTAAAGAAAACTTGCAGTGCCCACCTCTGTCTTCGGCGATCGCACTTCCTATAGGGAAGTGGCCCCGTGAAGATGTGAGCTCTGGAGCCCGGCTGGACCAATCTCTTCTACGGTCGACCCCTTGACAGGAGCCGGGGCCTCAACGGAGGTCACGGCATTGCCACGCAGACCTGCCCAGCATTTTGATTTTCAGTTTGTGATTTTTCTCGCCCTAGGCCGAGATGGACGAATTTCGGTCGTTTTTAAAATTTTCGGCCGAAATTTGACCAAATTTTGACCAAAATTTCTCAAATTTGACCAATTTCGGCGGAAGATAGATTTCTCCCTAGGCCGAGATGGCCGAAATTCGGCCGAAATCCTTTTTTTTCGGCCGAAATTCAAAACACAGGACCTGCCCCGGAGGCTGACGTGGTGAGTGGTGCTACGCCCCTCTGGCCTCCTCGCTGTTGCTTGATGGCTGACTCATAGCTCCTCCTGCGCTGGGTCGTCTGTGGGCCTCTCTTGTTAGGAGCGGCAATATGGCCCAGGCCCGGAAGGACGCCCTGGGGGTGGTCAGACAATCGACGGTTGCCGGAACTAATGTTAGCGCAATGCATCCCATGTAGTAGCCCCTGAGTCTTAAGTCAATTTTGTCGTAATGTGCTTGACCCTGGATTTTTATTGCTATGTCTTTAAGATTTGCTTTCCCAAAGATCAGATCTTGCTATGCGGGTTAGCGAACTTTACCAAGTTGTGGGGACGAAGCAGAGCCGTGTTTCCCAACTTGAAAGGTCCTTAGCAGACATCATTCGCAAGTCATGTTGTATTCTCCTTTTGGGCTGGTTGGACTATGAGTGTTATCGTTGTTGAACCTGCTTTCTTGTTGACAGCGGTAGATCGCTTGCTGGGGATGAAGGATCTTCTCGGTGCTTCCTAGAAGGAGACAAGCCGCACCCATGACGCTGCTGCTGTGAAGCTTGTGGACGTGCGGTCCTGCGAGGAGCAGCTCCATGTGGAAGGTGGGACATTGGAGAAGAACAAAGGAATGACTAAGGAACTCCATGCCCAACTGCGGGAAGGGAAAGCAACTGGGGATGGCCTCCGGCTGCAGGTCGATGATGCCCGAGGTCAGTTGGCGGTCATTCAAGCGTCGTTGGAAGACCTCAAAGTCCAAGAGGCGACCTCCCTAGAGAGTGGTCACCATGTTGCTCGTGACCTCCAAGTCCTTCGCTCACACCAAGAGTGCCTTGAAGCGGTCTCGAGAGGTGTCTAATATTGTGATTCCCAATCTACTTGGTTTCCTTATTCTGGCCTGCCACTTATACTCCTTTGTGCACATCCAGCTGTGTTTCCTTCTGTGGTTGGTCAGCCTAAGCGATCTAAACTTGGCATCATTGTTCCTCTCATTGGGCAGATGTCTGTAGTGTTCGAGCAGGCTGGCCACTCTCTGTGGGGTGATCAATAGAAGAGACTTTTGGTGTGTCAACAGTTTGACTGCATGTCCGAGGCCAAGACCCCGCAACGTCTGTTTGAGCTTCAGGAGGCCGTGGCAATGGAGGGAGCTCGGTTTGTATTGGCGCTCCTTCATTGATTATTTCTAGTGGGTTGTGTTGTCGAATAAGCTTCAAGGGACTCAAGTAGCTAAGACATAGGAATTTTTTGAGACCGTTGACGGGATGGTCTTTCCATCCCTACATTGTTGCGCAAATTCCAGATTCCACACAGCCATATCATTAGCACATACCACACTTGTTTGTTGCACATGACAAGAAGATTCAGTGCCATTCTTTGGATGTGTCAATTAGACCTTCTTTAGTAGGGTATCAGTCATTCGACCTTCATACCGTCCCTTGGTTTCATTGCATTCGGGCGGACAATGAGCACATGAAATGACATCTCATCATCCAAACCACGAAAAAGGACAGGGGGCATGCATCACAATATGGCGAGAAATTTGCATTGCATGGTCGCCACGGCTCATAACACAATCTTCCATGTTGCTAACTTCATCTTTACATCGGAGCTCCATATAAATTTTCATATGGGCCAGAGACCATCCTGGTGGGCACTGGATGCACCAAGAGCGACCTGTTGCTCGAGCTCCGCCATCGCAAACCTATAGATGATGCAGACCGACAAGCAGCTAAATGCCTGCTCCTAAGAGGGAGTCAAACTGAAGCCTGGGCATCATAATAAGAATCAAAATGCTCCCCGCATCAACTTTCCAGAAGTGCTCATTCAAAATAAGGATATCACACATCCCGTGGACATCTAAGAAAGTCAAAACTCGGTTATGTTGGTTGTTACCCCCTCAGTGTCCTAAGTCGAAACGTGGGTTCATTTGTGATCTATGGATCGAGCCAAATCCTTATGAATGTGTCGTTACCCACACACAATATAATATCATGATTCACAAGTTCCAAGCCATGTTCTATTCCAATCCACACTACTTATGCATTGCCAAAAAATGGTACTACCTCCGTCTCGGTGAATAAGTTATTCGCATAGTTCTAGGTGGACTATTTAACTATCTAAATATGTATTATACGTGACAAAATATATATATTTAGAAACTATATCCATGTAGAAATATATTGGTATACTTTTCATGACATATAACACATATTTAATTCCTCAAATCGATGACCTAGAACTACGCGAATGACTTATTCACCTAGACGGGGGTAGTATCAACAAATTACCACTACGATAATAGTTCTATCTGAGAAGCCTTGCACATATATGCTTCTCAAAGAGTCCAGAATCAACAAAGCTTGTTTACTAATAGGGCTTGATCAAATGCTCGCATATATCTCTAAAGCATAAGCCACATTTTGCATTCAAAAGAACTAATTTGTGCCATGATAACCATGACATTTTTCCTTTTTATTATTCTCTACCCACCGCCAACCACCACCAATATTGTGTCAACATACAAGTCAAATCATCACAGAGTCATGTGCCAGCAATTTAAAAATATTCATTACATAGGTATGAATAGTTTGTGCCACTAATAATATTGTCTTCTTGCCAAACTGCAAATATTCTTGCATATTACGTTTTCAAGCTAGAGACTAATGGGTGCAGAGAAAATATGTTGTGGTCATATTTATTCTAGTCATTTTAGCGATCTTCACCAATCGCGAGAGAAGATAAATGCCTTACATTGACATAAAAGGGTGTGAATACCGGAATACAAAGGTGCACACCCACATGATTTGTAAAATCAGAAAAAAAATACTAGAGAAATGCAAAAAAATCTTGGAATTTGGGGTATCAAACTTGGTTGACCATTCTACTCCCATATGAAGTTGTATAAACGAATGAGAACCCGTGGTATTGTTAGTGAAGAAAATATAATCAGGATTATACTATTCGTTCAAAAGTGTGTTTTTATTGGAAAATCCTTGAGATGCCTCCTATGCTTGCCACACATCCCGCAGAGGCCAGCGCACCTCAGCTCCCGACCAACAAAGCATTCACCGCTATTTTTTTTCTCCTACCCCCAGCGTGTTGATCAGATCTCCCCCGTAGCATCTACTCGATCTGGCCCAGGAAGCCGCTCGTGGCAGCACTTGCTAGTTCTGGAACCTTATATCCTCGCCAGAGTGCTGCAATCGGTGTATGCTATTGTAGCCGGTCGTCGCAGCTGCCATGGCTGCTGGCCTGCTGCAATCTAGCGTTGCTAGAGGCCAATGTTACAAGGCCGCACTCACATGCCGATGCTGCAACTGCAGAGCCTCGTTGACGTTGCTACCACAAGCTTGTCGGCGTGGTAGCCGCGGCCGATGCTGCAACCTAAGAGCTCGCCGACAATGCAACAGTTGTCGTTGGTTCAACGGGTGGTCATAGCAGCTAATGTGCTTGTACTTCGAGGCCACTCACCGGAGTGTCATATGGCCCCTAGCTTGGAGCGTCGGCTACTTCAAGGTTGCGATAGAGCCGGGTCAGGGTGCTGCAAGCCAGAGATCCGTGGCGAGCAGGAAGAAAGGAGTTGTGATGTAGCATCGCATGCTGCCACCGTTGTGCTTGCAAGATGGACTAGCGCGGTTGCTAGCCGAAGTCACGTGGGTGTTGCATTGCAGCATGCTCGAGCGTGATGAGCTTATGAGCTGCCGCCAGAGTCGTGTAGGATGCTATGTTACAACATGCTCTGTCGACGGAAGCTGATACCCCCACTAGAGCTACACGAGGGCATGGGTCGGGAATCGGGGATGCTTCTTTGCAACTTATGCAGGTGTTTTTTTGCAACTTATGCGGATGTTGCGTACATTGGGATTGAAGAGATGGCATGGTCAACTCAACAGGAGGATCAAACGGGTTCTTATTAGGGTGAATCGATGGCTGGCGAAGCGGCTGATCCTTTTCGGCTGACGCCTAGCAGTTGCCTTTTTTATAGCATCGTTTCTTCATTTTTGCTCAGAATACCACCGATATCATTTCATCATGAAGCTTCATACGCGAGTATATCGGTCGGCTACATATCTTACAAAAAAAATCAGATTTTTTGTCCAAGTATGTTTTCCAAATTTACTATTCGCAGGGGGATCCTGTGGAACCATGTTCCAAATTAAAGTCCACGTCCGATGTGAATACCACTAAAAAATCTACAAATTGATTTGGCATTTTGCATTGATGAAATCATGATTTCTTTCCTTGTTTTAGCACAAACCAACATTATTACGTATTTATGTGTTTTATGTATTTATGTTTTCGAGGTAAAAGATATCAACATGCCAAGAATATGCATTAGGAAAAGTAACATATAGTATATGTATGCAATGTACTTCTTAATGATAGGCTGTGCATTGCAAAAGGGACGCTCCCTTCGGTCAATGACCATAATATTATTTTTCGGATGCATATAGTATCTAAATACATATAAGTATCTAAATAAAATTCTAGCCTATTAGCACCGCCGTTTGCTCAGACCATAATGGTCCCCGGTTCAAACCCCGTGTACCAAACTTTTACTTGTTAACTTATATTTCCATTTTTATTTTTGTATAGAACGAAATAACATCAAATCATGAATGCATGGTTTCAAGTTTTTTTTTGCCCGGCCACTATCTATTTTTTTAGATGGAACAAAATAAGTTTTTCACTGGCTATTACCTATCTATATTAGATGGAAGAAAATATTTATAGAGCTCACTAGACTCTAAAAAAACAAGGTGGGTCATACTGCCAACATTGGTACACAGGTCCTACCGCTCAATAAGCCATGAACACTAGTAGAAAAAGGCCCATTTGTCCCGGTTCTGTTACGAACCGGGACTAAAGGCCCACCACGTGGCTGCTGTCTGGACACCAACCGGGACCAAAGGAAATTTTATGATTTTCTTTTTAATTTTTTTAATTTTTCCCGATTTTCATATTTTTGAATTATTTTACAATTTAATCTCTAAACACCCCTCATCACTGCTCAATTTAACTTCTAATCTCTAATCACCCCTCATTATTCCAAATTATCTAACTTCCCGGCCGGTCACCCATCCTCTCACTACTCCAGCCTGAGCACGCCTAACTTTCGGGTTCTATTCCCCCTCGTTTCCAAGTCTGCACTTGTTGTTTTCCTGACAATAGTAAGATATCAATCCTATTAACCCTCAGGAGTTTAGCTTGAGCATGAAGTCACACGTTTCACTGTTTGAATTTGAAACTATTATTCTAAAAAACAATAATTATTTAGTAACACTAATATTTCTTGAATAAGTAGTTTGACCATAGTGTGACCAGATTTGACCAAAATTCAAAAAAACTAAAATAGTTATTTAGTAAAACTAATATTCTTGAATAATTATTTAGTAACACTAATACTTCTTGCATAAGTAGTTTGACCATAGTTTGACCAGATTTAACCGAAATTAAAAAAATGAAATTTGAGCATAACTTTTTTTCTTTTAAAATTTGAGGATTCTAAAAATTTGCAAACAGGCCTACGACAGTCAAAATCGGATGCGGATTTTCATGCTGAACATTTTGATATATCTACGTTTTTTTGACATCGTATGCAAAAGTTATGGCCGTTTTACTATTACAAAACATGTCCAAATTTAAGTTTTAAAATTTTCCTAACTAGTAGATGTAGTAATATAACTACATCTCGAAGGATTTTATTTTTTTAAGTTTTTATCATTTTCTTTTGTTTTTTTCAAAACTGAAATGGCGATACAAGGGGGGTGGTAGGGTTTGAGACACGAACCTCTTTAGTCCCGGTTCGAGACACGAACCGAGAATAAAGGGCATCACACCATTTAGTCCCGGTTCGTGTCTCAAACGGGACTGAAGGTCTAATCTTTAGTCCCAGTTTGAGACACGAACCGGGACTAAAGAGCATCGCACCCTTTAGTCGCGGTTCGTGTCTCAAATCGGGACTAAAGGTCTCATTTGAACCGGGACTAATGCCTTTAGCCGCTCGAACCAGGACTAATGCTCACATTAGCCCCGTTTCGTAATGCAACCGGGACTAATTTGTATATTGAGTTGTGACCAAAGCCCTATTTTCTACTAGTGGAAGCAGCTATGGCGGGTCCCATCGGTAGACACTAGTTGAGAAAATTTTATCATAAAACATTCGCAATATTCGGCGAATCTATTAGGTTCGTCAAAGAAATTACCAAACCGTCGTAGAAATTGGTAGCCAGGTGCGCTCAAAGGTTGAAACGACTTAGTGACTTCTATCGTCTCTGATTTGCGGTAATCAATGATGCCACCCACGAAAACATCACACATTAGGTATTTCCATGACGTTGTCCATCTCCGTCACGAGGATTTTCGACACAGTATCTCAGTTTTCTTGTAGTGCTCTTTGATCGCATGTTCCCTCCTTCCTTCTCTGTAGGGCTCGGCATCAAGAACACATTGGAGGACCATTTACGATGCCTTCTGGTGCAAATAGTGGAAGTCTTTTAGTAAATATATATTCATGTGAAACTGAAATTCAGACAACCTTAGATGAACATTATTGTACTGAATCTTCATTGTATTGTTACCCTGTATGAATGTATATGCTAAACCAAGATTACTACTGGACTTAGGACTTAGTATTACCTGCTTGACCAAAATGTTTGAACAGACACCCTCGCGCCAAGGCGCGATCCCGATCTAGTTTACTATTTAGTGAGGGGCTATGCATTGCAAAAGCAACACTCCCTTCCGTCAATGACCAGTGGGGCATGGGCTAAGGGCCGAACGAGTGGTCAAGCCCTTCTAGCATCTGCTTGCCTGGCTGACGCTGTCGTGGTCAACCTGTAGCTTACTGGCCCGGCATCCATCCATTCATCCACCAAAATGTAGCTGCATGCACACGCACGTATGCCATCTTCAACTTTAAGCTCTTCATTGATGACGGCCAGCCAGTAGAGCACTCCCTGCCAAAAGGCTCCGTGAGAGAGCCACCGTGACCTGCCTGCACTCCTCTCCAAGCTCTTCATTGATAGCGGCCAGCACAGTAGAGTTTAACGAGCACTCCCTGCCAAAAGGCTCCGTGAGAGAGCCTCCGTGACCTGCACTCCTCTCCTGTCCTCGTCCACTCCGCCAGCAGCTTCGAATTCCGACCTCTGTCTCCCGGATCGCCGGACTCCCGGACCTCCTCGCTTCGCCATGTCGGCCGCCGCGCTAAGAAGCCAGCTCAACGAGCACATCAGCTACATGTACGCCACGGTGAGTCGTCCCTCCCCTCAACTCTGTAGCGCGCGGCCGTGTGGCCCTGGGGCTGGAATTCGTGCCCCGGATGGCTGTATGGCTGTCTTCTGACTTGGCCTGATGGATCCAGGGAATTCTGGACGAGTACTACCAACAGCTGCAGTCGCCACAGGACGAGGGGTTCGTCCCTGAGGTCATCAACATCTTCCTCGGCGACGCCGACAGGATGCTCAACGATATCACCAGCCTTCTGTCCGTGCCGTACCACCGCGCCCAAGCCCTCTGCTCTCCTTATCCCGATCGTCTTGAGTATTGATGATTTCGTCTCCTCTGCTTAATTTCTGATTCCCTCCCAGGAACCTGCCCGTCGTCGACTTCGAAATGGTGGGCGAACTGGTGCACCAGCTCAAGGCGTGCAGCTGCAGGTGATTTATTTCCCCACTGCATCGATTCTGATGTGTTTGTCATGGGCATTACCCTTTGGTAGGTGTTGTTTGCGGCTTCGCATTACTGCGTAGCCATAAGTATAAGTGTCCAACGGCAATGTTTATGGCTCGACGAGAAATTAAAACTTTGTCGTCTTGCGAGCCTTCCTGGTATTAGCTAGTGATATGCTATTCAGCGTAACGGCGATGGCGGTTTTTCTTGTCTGTCCACAAATCTATTAGGATGTGTCGGTGCTGTGTCATTTGCGGTTGTCGTATACGCATAAATATAAGAGCTGGGTTTAGTATAACGGAATTGTCGGCATTCCTGGCAATGGCAAAATGCTAAAACTCGTTAAGGAAATAATTGTTGTGTACCTAACGGGGGTACTGATATTCATCCAACGGCAATGTTATGGCTCGACGAGAAATTGAAACTTTGTCGTCTTGTGAGCCATCATGTTATTACTAGTGATATGCTATTCAGGATAACGGTGGTGGCGGTTTTCCTCGTCTGTCCACATTTCTATTCGGATGTGTCGGTGTTGTGTCGTTTGCGGTTGTCGTATACACATAAATAGAAGAGCTGAGTTTAGTTTTGTTTCATATTTCATAAGATGGAATTGTCGGCATTCCTGCCAATGGCAATGCTAAAACTTGTCTAGGAAAACTTTGTCGTCTTGTGGAAATTTCTCGTACTATTGAATGTGATATTCAACAACGTATTAATGATCTCCTGCTCTATGTAACGCCAATGGGTGTTTCTCCGCTACATACATTGATGTTGTCTCTATTTGGATCTGTCGTTGTGGGTGTGTATACGTTGTGGGTATGTGCCTTGTGCAGTTTGTGTTGTCGTTTAGCCATAATTCCAAGAGACGAGTTTAGTTGTGTTCTGTGCAAATGGAAATGCCGATATTCATCCTGTTAGGCCAGGGAAATTTATCGTTTTATAAATATCTCTAGCACTACTAACTGCTATCGCACATAAGGCCAACAATGTTGTTTTCTTTTCCGGTTTATCAAAAAAATATCTTGGTAATAACCATGATGAATGACTCCCCCAATATTATTGTGACACCGCAATTATGCTTATGTGAATCAACATTCCTTAGCGTTTGTTAAGTTTGAGAAATTTTCAGTTTCTTGATCTTGCTCTTTTTAGCATGTATCAGTGTTGGTGCTAGGAAAGTTAACCTCGCCTGCGAGCACTTTCGCCAGTTCTACAAGGCGAAAAACAAAGAAGGGTCAGTTCTTGATACCTTACTATATATGTTGCATAGTAATTATTCTCTACTCTATGTGATTATCAAATCCCCTCTGTGAAACCTGCAAGCTTATTTTGTCTTTTATGACACTATTTTTGGCTCATATTAATCTAAGGTTCATAAGAACTAACCTGCTTGTTCACTTCATCTCCAATAAGGTGATTGATATAACTCACTTCTTTATCTCAATATATGCCTCTTTGATAATTCTCATGTAACTTGTTACTCTAGACTTCTGTTTATACCACAACTAAGTTTTGAGATGGCTAGAGTTCTTTCTCAAACAACGGGTTACAATTTCCGAAGCATTTCAATTCAGTTTGCTTAACCCCTTCAGAACGTGACAGTGTGGTGTGTTTGCATTATTTCAGGTGTCTCACGGCATTGAATCTTCTTAGGAACGAGTTCTATGATGTGCGCGGCAGGCTACAGGCCATTATGCAGGTAGCATCTTATGCGTCTATGTTGGCTTTTGACTTCCAACTTCTCACAAGTATCGTAAATACATAGACTGGTCATATATTGCTTAAGATAAAAAACAATAATAGCCTTGATCTTATTTTTGTTACTGTTGAAATTTTTATAGCAATATGTTTTTTGGTTTCTGGAGCACTTAGTTCGAGGTTTTCGAAAGTCCCATTTGGTCGTTGAATGTTTCTGCCTTAATTTTGTCACAATGTTTCGTTAGATGTATACATTAGCTCAAAAAAAGCAGTTGTATCTCCTTGTTTCCCAGCTCAACTTAACCTTTGCCATGTACCCACTTAAGCAGCACTGTACTTCGTAGACCTATCATAATAATCTATTCTTCTTTTGATGTAGTTGGAGCAGCAGATTGCAGCCTTGGGTCCTAAGTAGCAGTAATTGAAGCCAAAAGAGCATAGCCCCGTGTGATCTGGCATGATGCGGGGGATGTATCTCTCAAGATGTAGTCAGCATTCAGCAGTTGCTGGGCTTTTGGAGGGGGAAGCGTGGAATCACATGACGATTCTTGCTTTGGCACTCCGGGCTCGCGACCACCCTGCAAATGGAACTTGTTGTCTTGTGTGTCGATGTCTTTGTCTATCAACACTATATACTCGTGTGTCATGGATGGCCTGTTGGCTATGCGTAAACTCTATATTTGGTTGGTTTCTTTTTGGCTTGGTTTTCTTGTATGTTGTTTGTTGTTTTTAGTTACCGTCTTGTGAAATGTTGTTTCCTCCCCTTTGGGTGAGGGGAGAGATTTGTTGGTTCTTGAACCAAGCTAAAATCTTGTTGTTGGCTGGTATACCGAGAGGTGTTGCCTCCTGGCCGCTGTCACCACCATCAGAATCTCGCAGCATCGCCGCAACAGCGAACTGATCGTTTGTCCGCCAGAGAAGAACAACGGATATGCTGGGAGGGGCCCCTAAAGGTGATGCAGGGCAACATCTAGGGGATCATGAAGCTTGCAGTCCTCAGGGATCGCCTGAGCCAGGAGTCGAACACACGACCTATACAAGAGGCAACCAAGGGGTTGCCACCCATCCAGACAAGATAATGCATTCTAATGTGAAGTTATCGGTTCTATAGATTTTGTTATCTGTGACGCTAGTTAAAGAGCCCACACAAAGTCGAAGCCCACGCAAGGTTGAGTTTCCACGTTGCTGGGTTGGGCCTTCGCCTGACGGGTTCCTCCCGTTGTTTCGTTGGGCCTATGCATGGATGCAAATTCTAATTATGCCAAGAAACAGATGAATGAATATTTCATGTTGTACGGGGCAAAAGACGGCCTTGCATCAAGCGAGGCATGGCTAGCCGGCGATGTCCAGATGACCGTCGGTGGTCTGGGCGTCTAATAGGCACGGATGACCTTACGGGGAACTCCCAACTACTCCCCACAAAAAAAGAACTCCCAACTACCCTATGCACCGATGACCTTACGTGGAATTCCCAACTACACTATGGCTCCTTTTGTGATTGTGCGGTTGATATGTATTTCTTCTAGACCTCGGCGTGCGCCTCCCTGCCGTCGGTAGCACTGTTGGATGTTTAGGTGAATGGGACAATCAGCATTTCTTTGCATACATAGGTGGAACAACTAGCGTTTCTTCATAGTGTACTCGCTATGAATCATTGTGATTGCACATAACCCTAATTTTCTTTCCCGTTGCAATGCACGGACATATGTGCTCGTCCCGTACGTACGAACGAAACCGGGAGTCTGCTGAAGACTAAAAAATAATCGCCGGAGCCAGGAGTCAAACAAACAATCTATACAAGAGACAACCCAGGGGTTGCCACCCTCCAGATAAGATGATGTGTTCTAAGGTGAAGTTATTTTTTCTATAGATTTTGTTATCTGTGGCGCGGGTTAAAGAGACAACCCAGGGGTTGCCACCCAGCCAGACAAGATGATGTGTTCTAAAGTGAAGTTATTTTTTCTATAGATTTTGTTATCTGTGTCAAAGCCCACACAAGATTGAGTTTCCAATTTGCTGGGTTGGGCCTTCGCCTGACGGGTTCCTCCCGTTGTTTCGTTAGGCCTGTGCATCGATGAAAATTCTAATTATATCAAGAAACAGATGCATGGATATTTCATGTTGTCCGGGGCAAAAGACGGCCCTGCATCAAGCGAGGCTTATCTCAAAAAAAACAAGCGAGGCATGGCTAGCCAGCTGTGTCCAGATGATTGCCCGTGTTCTGAGCGTCTAGTAGGCACCGATGACCTTACGTGGAACTCCCAACTACAACCCCGAAAAAAAAACTCCCAATTACGCTATGCACCGATGACCTTACGTGGAACTCCCAACTACGATATGGCTCCTTTTGTGATTGTGCGGCTGATATGTATTTCTTCTAGACCTCAGCGTGCGCCTCCCTGCCGTCGGTAGCACTGTTGGATGTTTAGGTGAATGGAACAATCAGCATTTCTTTGCATATATAGGTGGGACAACTAGCATTTCTTCATAGTGTATTCGCTATGAACCATTGTGATTACACATAACCCTAATTTTCTTTTCGGTCGCAACGCATGGGCATAAGTGCTAGTGTGTGTGTGTGTGCACGCGCGCGCGCTCGCTTGTGCGTGTGTGCCCAAATTCCAAATTATTCTTGATACAACAAGGGTTGTCCAGTATATTCTCACTTTCCTGTTTATTTCGCGGGCTCCATTCTTTTTTCTGCCCCACACCTTTCTTTCCTTAGCTGACAAATGCGACCATCTCCAACGTCTATTCTGACGGCGCTTGTTCTTGTCGCTCTTGCAAATCTAATTGTTCTACCCATTATGAGCAGTCGGCTGGTTTGAGGTTCTCCTTTTTGGAATCTGTCATCTTCCTCTCCATTTGCATATTTGTTGGCCATGTCCATCAATAGGCGCATGGACGTAATCCTAGTTAGCCCCAGCTTGAGCTGGAGGTGTTTGTACCTCACACCCCGTTGGAAGGCCAGGATGGCTCTGTCCTTTGTGATACCCTCCACGGCGTTGCTTAGCTGAGTCCACCTCTATATAATCCCGAGTGTTCTCCTGATACGTCTTCAACAGTAATTTGTTTACCCACCGTATGCTTTTTGTTTCTAAAAATATCTTGCTGCAATTTATTTATCGTTATTTTATTTTATGTTTTATTTCTATCTATTATTATCAGATTTGATCCTTGCAAACAACCGCCAAGGGGATTGACAATCCTCTTGATCACGTTGGGTGCAAGTATTTGCTCTTTTGTGTGTAGGTGCTGATAACGAGGTTTCGTGTGGTTCTTCTACTGGATTGATAATCTTGGTTTTTAACTAAGGGAAATACTTATCTCTACTGTACTGCAATTCACTTCTTTTCGAGAAAATCTCAACGCAGCTCACAAGTAGCATCTCCTTGGGCCCTCGCACACAAAAGCATTAGTTTCTATTAACCTCCGAGACGCGTTTACATACCCTAGAAGTTCTTGAAGAAGACATCCTCCAGCTCTTGTCAGGGGTAAATACTATTTTCCGGTAGATATTGTTGATCCACGCTCTAGTTGATCCCTCCAGGAAAGAGACAAGTTCCGCGTAGATAGATTCTCATTACCGCCTCCGATCTGCACGGGCAATAGGTAATCTGCGAGGCAAGTTTCGGACTTGGTGTTTCCATCATACTTCTAAATTCCGGAACTCATCCAGAATCGATAGGGTAAAGGAACCATATGGATCTTCCGACTCTAGATGTCTCTGTCTATAATACCCTAGAAGTTCTTGAAGAAGACATCCTCCAGCTCAACAACAAGAAGCACAATGGGCCTGAGGATCCTGATCCACTCGGTCAGTCATGCTCATGTTCATGCCTTGCATCCTGTGCATGATCCCCCTCACTTTTGAACGAAGGTTTTGCGTGCGTCGTAGTGCTGGTCACCCCATTGGTGTGGAGAATTCGCCTGTATCCTAGGTGAATCTCTATTATGTCAGGGCGAGTCATCATGCCTATGACGTTGATCGTCTTGTCTGCATGGCTGGTCATCCAACTGTCAGGGTGAACAATCCCGATTGCGAGGCGAAAAATCATGACGTTGGGGATAAGCATCCTGACGGCATGGAGAATCATCACGTCGATGAGGAAGAGTCCTCTGTCTTCGTTGAGAATAATCATCTCGGCCACGGGGAACATCTCTATGCCCTTTTGGTAAGACGCCATCATGGTGTTGAGGAGAATCTAGTCGGTGTCGTGGAGAAGGGTCCTCACGCCACCGAGGAGGGTCCTCCCGGGAACATGGAAATGGCTCATGCACATCCCCCCACACAGTTGTCGGCCCTACGACTGGCCAACTGTCGTGGGTGTGAAGAGGCTATTGTTGGCACTCGGTTTTCGGTTCCCACAGGCACTCTGCTGCGAGAAGCCAGACAGTCGTGAATCATCTTGTTCTGCACGACTGTGACCTTCAGGAAATTCGACAGCTGTCGGATGCCGTCAACGATGTCTCTGTCTCCCTGTTGTTGGATTGCATCTGCCACTCTAGTCGCGGCCTAGACATTTTCAATCAGGGTGCACATGACTCGGGAGTCGCCTAGGCCTTTGGCTACAAACTTGTTGATATCTTGCCCTCGTCAAACTACAGACTGGGATGTCTGCTGATGTTGCCGACTGTTGTCCGCTAGCTCTTGCTCTCACGCGATGAGGTTTCGGTGGCTTTGCGCAAGGCGAGCATGCTCAGCCAGAGTGGAATGACGTGACACCTCTAAGACTTTGTCAGCCGGTGAATCCCCTGAGATCGGGGTGTTGAGGAGCTGCTCGACGGTTTCCTGAGTGAGATTTTGAAGGAAATATGCCCTAGAGGCAATAATAAAGTTATTATTTATATCCTTATATCATGATAAATGTTTATTATTCATGCTAGAATTGTATTAACCGGAAACATGATACATGTGTGAATATATAGACAAGCAGAGTGTCACTAGTATGCCTCTACTTGACTAGCTCGTTGATCAAAGATGGTTATGTTTCCTAGCCATAGACATGAGTTGTCATTTGATTAACGGGATCACATCATTAGGAGAATGATGTGATTGACTTGACCCATCTCATTAGCTTAGCACTTGATCGTTTAGTATGTTGCTATTGCTTTCTTCATGACTTATACATGTTCCTATGACTATGAGATTATGGAACTCCCGTTTACCGGAGGAACACTTTGTGTGCTACCAAACGTCACAACGTAATTGGGTGATTGTAAAGGTGCTCTACAGGTGTCTCCGAAGGTACTTGTTGAGTTGGCGTATTTCGAGATTAGGATTTGTCACTCCGATTGTCGGAGAGGTATCTCTGGGCCCACTCGGTAATGCACATCACTATAAGCCTTGCAAGCATTGTAACTAATGAGTTAGTTGCGGGATGATGTATTACGGAACGAGTAAAGAGACTTGCCGGTAACGAGATTGAACTAAGTATTGAGATACCGACGATCGAATCGCAGGCAAGTAACATACCGATGACAAAGGGAACAACGTATGTTGTTATGCGGTTTGACCGATAAAGATCTTCGTAGAATATGTGGGAGCCAATATGAGCATCTAGGTTCCGTTATTGGTTATTGACCAGAGACGTGTCTCGATCATGTCTACATAGTTCTCGAACCCGTAGGGTCCGCACGCTTAAAGTTCGGTGACGATCGGTATTATGAGTTTTTGTGTTTTGATGTACCGAAGGTAGTTCGGAGTCCCGGATATGATCACGGACATGACGAGGAGTCTCGAAATGGTCGAGACGTAAAGATCGATATATTGGACGACTATGTTCAGACACCGGAAAGGTTCCGAAAGGTTTCGGGCATATACCGGAGTACCGGGGGATTACCAGAACCCCCGGGGGCTTAATGGGCCTACATGGGCCTTAGTGAAAATAGAGGGCAGCAAGGGGAGTGTGGAGTACCCCCCCCCCCCAAGGCCCAAACCGAATTGGTTTAGGACAAGGGGAGTCGGCCCCCTCTTTCCTTCTCCTCCTCTCCCTTTCCTTCCCTCTCCTACTCCTACTAGGAAAAGGAGGAGTCCTACTCCTCCCCCTCTTGGCGCGCCTCTCCCTGGCCGGCCGCCTCCTCCCCTTGCTCATTTATATACGGGGGCAGGGGGCACCCCATAGACACAACAATTGATCATTGATCTCTTAGCCGTGTGCGGTGCCCCCCTCCACCATAATCCACCTCGATCATATCGTAGCGGTGCTTAGGCGAAGCCCTGCGTCGGTAGCATCATCATCACCGTCATCACACCGTCGTGCTGACGAAACTCTCATGTGAAGCTTTGCTAGATCGGAGCTCGCGGGACGTCATCGAGTTGAACGTGTGCAGAACTCGGAGGTGCCGTGCGTTCGGTACTTGGATCGGTCAGATCGTGAAGACGTACGACTACATCTACCGCGTTGTGCTAACGCTTCCGCATTCGGTCTACGAGGGTACGTAGACACACTCTCCCCTCTCGTTGCCATGCATCACCATGATCTTGTGTGTGCGTAGGAAAATTGTTGAAATTACTACGTTCCCCAACAGATGTTGCCTGTCACCAGATACAACATTGCTGGTTGCGGGAGATGAATCGACCGGTGCACCCCATCGAAGGCTAGACTGGGGGTATGCCAGCCATGAAAACTTCCGACATGGGACTCTGAGTCCCGCAGCTATCTTCCTCCTCGAAATCGGACTCCAGCAGATGGATCAATGATTCATTGTCCATCATCTCGATGAACTGGCTTGCTCAATGAAGAACCTATGGGTGAGGCTTGCCTGAGCGCTTTCTACGGCGTCATGGCGCCAAAACAACCGGCTGATGCGAACCCTAGAGTTGAAGGCTCAAAATGCCCATGCCATTGGTCTGATAATGGATACTCATGCCGGCATGTTGGCGCAATTCGGCAGAGCTTCAAGATGCCACATTGAACCGTCTACGGCGAACTCGAGGACACCGAAATGGATGCGGCCAAAAGGAGTTGACGAGAAACCTCAATAGACGCTCTCCCCAAGGTGGTTGCCAACCGTCGTGGATATAATCCTAACAATAATGGGGGGTATGTAGAAGCAATCGTATCTACCAAACAGTACAATGGGAGTATGCTCAAGAAATTATATAGGTTTGGGCCCTCTCCAGTGAAGATAATACCCTACTCTTGTGGTGCTCTTAGCTCTTGGCGTAGGTTAGATTGTCAGAGAGTTCAACCCTCGGTCTAATGCCTTACTCCCGGCTTATATAGAGTGTGCTCGGAGGGGGTGCCATAACCGGCTGGTATAAATGCTATTGATGGTCACATGTATGAAGTACTGTCCATGGCTATTACTACCAATAATTGTCGTATTTAACTTAGATCATACTATGGTTGAGTAACGAAGGTAACAAAGACATCATGGAAGTCAAGGTATCCTAGAACGCAGCCGACTGTAGGCGGTCCGACTGCTCTTGTCTTCCTGGTGACCGATTGTTGGGTCTTGTCCACTAGGGCGTTCACGATGGGACAATAGACACTTGGTTTCCTCCAAAGTATCCCTCTGGTATCTGATGCCTTGGGCTGCAGTTCTAAAGGGCCTGGTGTAATGCCCCTTAGCCCATTGTTTTTTGGACTGTATTCTTGATTGGCTTGGACCCTAGGCTGGGCCATATGTGTTCTTGGGCGTGCCCCTCAGGTATAACCCGTCATGATCGATCCCCATGGGTCATCACACATAAAAAGGAAGAACATAGTCCTTACAAATTACAAGTTTACTCGATCTTATGTAGTTATAGTCTCCCATGCGTGAATTCTTCAGGAGATGCATGGAAGGGCATCGAGACGAGATTGATGGAGCTGGGAATGATGGTTTCAAAGTGCTTTTAAAACAGACATCCTATTTTTGTGAGTAAATTCCATTCTTTACCTCTAGTTCACATTTGTGACAAATTTTAGGTTACTTACCAGAAATTCTCAATTTTTACTCCATGTAGTGAAGCTTGTGCCACAAAGTACTTATTTCTCAAATCGGAGATCATATTTTACATACTCCCTCCGTCACGGTTTAGAAGGCACACTTGGAAATTCTCTGCGACCTAGGTGGTTATCTATTGGTTGTGAGATGGGTTAAAAAATAGCATTCACACTACGCATACATATAGAAATAGTATATCGAAGTACTAATTAGCTACTAGAAATAAATGCAATGCGCCC
>NW_025226211.1:39337-42545 GCF_018294505.1 Triticum aestivum | reverse complement strand
AAACCTTGTCTATTGTGAAAACACACGCAAATTTAACTGTGCCTTCTAAACTGTGACGGAGGGAGTAGTACAAGTTTTAACAAAAAAAATACTTTTCGAAATGTGTGAGGTAGAATAACCACCTGCTCTACTCCCTCCATCCGTTTATTCAGGGCCTAAACCAAAGCCAGAACGTGGGAATAACCATCATCATCAAACTGCAATAAGTAGTACTCAAGATTTTCTATAAAAGTGATACTATGTAATAAGAATACCATTGCTGTTTTCCTTTTTTTAGCGGCAGAATACCATTGCTGTTTTGGAAACGACAACTGTACGTGTACTGGTGCTTCGCTGTAGAGAGCGTGCAACAGCTAGCTCATGAATGCACGCGGTATCAATCCATCCAGCACTAGCAGTAGCTGCATGCATGCATGCATGCACGCAGGCCGTCGCGAAGCTCGTTAATGGCTGCCAAAACGCCTCCGCGTGAGAGAAATGGACTCGTGAGTCCGCTATATAACCTGCACTTCTCTCCCCTCTCCTCGTCCACTCCGCCGGCCCTACCCCCGGATCGCCCCCCTCCGCTCACGCCCTCTTGCACCGCCGGACTCCCGGACCTCCTTGCCATGGCGGCCGGCGCGCTCAGGGCTCAGCTCAACGCCCTCGTCGACTCCATGTTCACCACGGTGAGTCCCCTTCCCTTACATCCCATCTAATCGCCGTGTGCTTGCTTGTGATCTGGAATCACTGGGCCGGATTGCCTGATCTTTCCTCTTGTGTGATCATCTAGGGTATTGTGGACGAGGCTTTCCAACACCTGCGGTCGGTGGAGCAGGAGGGCTTCCTCGCCGAGGTCGTCAACCTCTTCATCCACGACGCCGACAACATCCTCAACGAAGTCGCCCACCTGCTGTCCGTACCGCCGCCCCTACGCCCTCCCTCCCCCTCTGCTAGCTCTTGTTATCTCGTGTTGGGTGGTATTGATTTCATCTGCTCTCTCTGCTTAACTTGTGATTCGCAGGAACCAGCCCGTGGTGAACTTCAGCAGGGTGGGCGCACTGGTGCATCAGCTAAAGGGGTGCAGCGGCAGGTGATGACCATGATAAACCATTTATTTCCCCGGCCCATTTTTAACTCTCGACGCCGTGCAATTCAGATGTGTTTGTCATCGGCATGCAGTTTTTGTGTCGTTTGCGTTGTCGTATATAGTCGTAAGTAGAAGAGCCGAATTTAGTTGTGTTCCGTGCAACGGAAGTGCCGGTACCCATGCGAACGGCAATGTTATGGGTCGGCGAGGATAAGTCCGTCGTCTTGCGAACGTTTCTAGTATATATTATATTAATGATATGATATATATTCAGCGGTGACAACGATCGCGGTTTTTCTCGAATGTCAGCGGTATCGATGTTGCTTCTCTTCAGGTGTGCCGGTACATTGGGCATGTTATTCATGTTGTTTGCGCCTGTTGTGTAACCATATTTGGAAGAGTTGGGTTTAGTTGTGTTTTCTGTAACAGAATTGCCGGTATTACTGCCAGTGTCAATGCTCTAGCTCGGCAAGGAAAAAACTATCGTTTTGCGAATTTTTCGGGTATTAATGTACGTGATGCCGACCGTGGGTTTTTTGGTTAGTCCACGACATCAATGTTTTTTTTTCTGTTTAGATGTGATGGCGCAGACACGGATCGTGTCGTGTGTGGCTGTCTTATAACCATATGTAGAAGGGCTGAATTTAGTTGTGTTTTGCATAACAGAGTTGTCTGTATTCATGCCAATGGAAATGTTATAGCTCAGCCAAGAAAACTTTGCCGTTTTGCAAACAAATTTAGTATTGTTGAATCTGCATTTCAACCAATGGCATTATTCTAGGTTAGGAATGAGAAATTTGTCGTTCCGCAAGCATTTCTAGTATTGATTATATGCTATTCTATATGATGCCATTGTTCATTTTCTGGCTTCTGGACGTGTCGGCGCAGGGTGTATACGTCATGAGCATGTGACTTGTGTCATTTGCACTGTCGTATAGCCATAACTAAAAGGTCCAACTTTAGTTGTCTTTCGTGCGTGCCAACGTTATGACTCTGCAAGAAAAAATTTGTTGGTTTGTAAATATTTCCAATACTACTAATCTGCTATTGCACATCAACCCATTTTTTTCTAGTTTATCGAACAATCTATTGTGTTGACAACCATGATAAGAAATGACACCTTGTGGATACTATTGTGACATCGGAAGTATGCTTATGTGTATCAACGTGCTGCAGCATTTAATAAGTTTGAGAAATTTCTAGTTCCCTGATTGGTGCTTCTTGGTATGTTTTCAGTGTTGGTGCTAAGAAAGTGAATCTCTCCTGCACCCACTTTCGTCAGTCTTATGAGGCAGAAAGTAAAGAAGGGTTAGTACTCAGTGTCTTATTATATTTGTTGCACAGTAATTATTCTCCACTCTATGTATTTTTCACATTTTGCATATAAACCTGTGAGTTGAATATTTAGCTCAAACCAACCTAGTATTCTTTTCACTTGATCTGCAATCACATGATTGGTACAATTTGGTTCATTATCTGAATGTGCTAATGTTTGATGATCCTTTTGTAACTTGTGGGCTTGACTTCTATTTCTAGCACAACTGAGATGGTAAAAGCTTTTATTTTTCGAATATAGGATCAAAATTTCTGAACCGTTTCTGTTCAGTTCGCTTGATCTCTCCAAAATTTGATAATGTGTATGTTTGCATTATTCCAGGTGCCTCATGGCATTGGACCTTGTTAGGAATGAGTTTTATGATGTGCGCAACAAACTACAAACAATGATTCAGGTAGCACCTTATGTGCCTAGCTATGTTGGCTTTTGACTTCCGATTTCTCACTAGTATGATAATCCAGAGATTGCTCATATATCGTTTAGGATCAAAATGAATAACCTGAATCTTATTCTTGTTCGGTGTTAAAATTTATCTAAATATACTTTTGGGTTTTCTAAAACACTTAATAAGTCGAGGTGTTTGAAATTATCATGCCTTAATTTTGTCGTCTCTTTTAGTAGATGTATGGGGTAGCCCTACAAAGTGGAATTTCTCTGTTTCCCATCATAACTTAACAAGTATAAAGGAGTAAGATGTGGACCAACTTGTAACTAATTTGTGAAACCATGTGACTTGAGCACCACAATGCGTTGTAGACCGGTCGTACTCATTAACCTATTATTCTTTTGATGCAGCTGGAGCA
>NW_025226211.1:28999-37083 GCF_018294505.1 Triticum aestivum | reverse complement strand
CGTTGTTCCCTTTGTCATCGGTATGTTACTTGCCCGAGATTCGATCGTCGGTATCCAATACCTAGTTCAATCTCATTACTGGCAAGTCTCTTTACTCGTTCTGTAATACATCATCCCGCAACTAACTCATTAGTTGCAATGCTTGCAAGGCTTAAGTGATGTGCATTACCGAGAGGGCCCAGAGATACCTCTCCGACAATCGGAGTGACAAATCCTAATCTCGAAATACGCCAACCCAACATGTACCTTTGGAGACACCTGTAGAGCTCCTTTATAATCACCCAGTTACTTGTGACGTTTGGTAGCACACAAAGTGTTCCTCCGGCAAACGGGAGTTGCATAATCTCATAGTTATAGAAACATGTGTAAGTCATGAAGAAAGCAATAGCAACATACTAAACGATCGGGTGCTAAGCTAATGGAATAGGTCATGTCAATCAGATCATTCACCTAATGATGTGATCCCATTAATCAAATGACAACTCATGTCTATGGTTAGGAAACATAACCATCTTTGATCAACGAGCTAGTCAAGTAGAGGCATACTAGTGACACTCTGTTTGTCTATGTATTCACACATGTATTATGTTTTCGGTTAATACAATTCTAGCATGAATAATAAACATTTATCATGAAATAAGGAAATAAATAATAACTTTATTATTGCCTCTAGGGCATATTTTCTTCAGTCTCCCACTTGCACTAGAGTCAATAATCTAGTTCACATCGCCATGTGATTTAACAGCAATAGTTCACATCACTATGTGATTAACACTCATAGTCCACATCGATATGTGACCAACACCCAAAGGGTTTACTAGAGTCAGTAATCTAGTTCACATCGCTGTGTGATTAACACCCAAAGAGTACTAAGGTGTGATCATGTTTTGCTTTGTGAGATAATTTTAGTCACCGGGTCTGTTATATTCAGATCCGTAAGTATTTTGCGAAATCTATGTCTACAATGCTCTGCACGGAGCTACACTAGCTAATTGCTCCCACTCTCAATATGTATTTAGATCGAGACTTAGAGTCATCTAGATCTGTGTCAAAACTTGCATCGATGTAACTTTTTACGATGAACCTTTTGTCACCTCCATAATCGAGAAATATTTCCTTATTCCACTAAGGATAATTTTGACCAATGTCTGGTGATCTACTCTTAGATCACTATTGTACTCCCTTGCTTAACACAGTGTAGGGTATACAATAGATCTGGTACACATCATGGCATACTTTATAGAACCTATGGCTGAGGCATAGGGAATGACTTTCATTCTCTTTCTATCTTCTGTCGTGGTCGGGCTTTGAGTCTTACTCAATTTCATACCTTGTAACACAGCCAAGAACTTTTTCTTTGACTGTTCCATTTTTGAACTACTTCAAAATATTGTCAAGGTATGTACTCATTGAAAAAACTTATCAAGCGTCTTGATCTATCTCTATAGATTTTGATGTTTAATATGTAAGCAGCTTCACCGAGGTCTTTTTTGGAAAATTCCTTTCGAACACTCCTTTATGCTTTGCAGAATAATTCTACATTATTTCCGATCAACAATATGTCATTCACATATACTTATCAGAAATGTTGTAGTGCTCCCACTCACTTTCTTGTAAATACAGGCTTCATCGCAAGTCTGTATAAAACTATATGCTTTGATCAACTTATCAAAGCGTATATTCCAACTCCGAGATGCTTGCACCAGTCCATAGATGGATCGCTGGAGCTTGCATATTTTGTTAGCACCTTTAGGATTGACAAAACCTTTTGGTTGTATCATATACAACTCTTTTTTAATAAATCTATTAAGGAATGCAGTTTTGTTTATCCATTTGCCAGATTTCATAAAATGCGGCAATTGCTAACATGATTCGGACAGACTTAAGCATAGATACGAGTGAGAAATTCTCATCGTAGTCAACACCTTGAACTTGTCGAAAACCTTTTGCGACAATTCTACCTTTGTAGATAGCAACACTACTATCAGCGTCCGTCTTCCTCTTGAAGATCCATTTATTCTCAATTGCTTGCCGATCATTGGGCAAGTCAACCAAAGTCCATACTTTGTTCTCATACATGGATCCCATCTCAGATTTCATGGCCTCAAGCCATTTTGCGGAATCTGGGCTCATCATCACTTCCTCATAGTTCGCAAGTTCGTCATGGTCTAGTAACATGACTTCCAGAACAGGGTTACCGTACCACTCTGGTGCGGATCTCACTCTGGTTTACCTACGAGATTTGGTAGTAACTTAATCTGAAGTTACATGATCATCATCATTAGCTTCCTCACTAATTGGTGTAGTAGTCACAGGAATAGATTTCTGTGATGAACTACTTTCCAATAAGGGAGCAGGTACAGTTGCCTCATCAAGTTCTACTTTCCTCCCACTCACTTCTTTTGAGAGAAACTCCTTCTCTAGAAAAACTCTGAATTTAGCAACAAAAGTCTTGTCTTCGGATTTGTGATAGAAGGTGTACCTAACAGTCTCCTTTGGGTATCCTATGAAGACATATTTCTCTGATTTGGGTTTGAGCTTATTAGGATGAAACTTTTTCATATAAGCATCACAACCCCAAACTTTAAGAAACGACAACTTTGGTTTCTTGCCAAACCACAGTTCAGATTGTGTCGTCTCAACGGACTTAGATGGTGCCCTATTTAACGTGAATGCAGTTGTCTCTAATGCATAACCCCAAAACGATAGTGGTAGATCGGTAAGAGACATCATAGATCGCATTATATCTAATAAAGTACGGTTATGACGTTCGGACACACCATTACACTATGGTGTTCCAGGTGGCGTGAGTAGTGAAACTATTTCACATTGTTTTAATTGAAGACCAAACTCGTAACTCAAATATTTTACCTCTGCGATCATATGTAGAAACTTTTATTTTCTTGTCACGATGATTTTCCACTTCACTCTGAAATTCTTTGAACTTTTCAAATGTTTCAGACTTATGTTTCATCAAGCAGATATACCCACATCTGCTCAAATCATATGTGAAGGTCAGAAAATAACGATACCCGCCGCGAGCTTCAACACTCATCAGATCGCATACATCAATATGTACTATTTGCAATAAGTCAGTTGCTCGCTCCATTGTTCCGGAGAACGGAGTCTTTAGTCATCTTGCCCATAAGGCATGGTTCGCAAGCACCAAGTGATTCATAATCAAGTGATCTCAAAATCCCATCAGCATGGAGTTTCTTCATGCGCTTTACACCAATATGACCTAAACGGCAGTGCCACAAATAAGTTGCACTATCATTATTAACTTCGCATCTTTTGGTTTCAATATTATGAATATGTGTATCACTATGATCGAGATCCAATGAACTTGTTTCATTGGGTGTATGACCATCGAAGGTTTTATTCATGTAAACAGAACAACAATTATTCTCTGACTTTAATGAATAACTGTATTATAATAAACATGATCAAATCATATTCATGCTCAACGCAAAAACCAAATAACACTTATTTAGGTTCAACACTAATCCCAAAAGTATAGGGGAGTGTGCGATGATGATCATATCAATCTTGGAACTACTTCCAACACACATCGTCACTTCACCCTTAACTAGTCTCTGATTATTCTGCAACTCCTGTTTCGAGTTACTACTCTTAGCAACTGATCCAGTATCAAATACTGAGGGGTTGCTATAAACACTAGTAAAGTACACATCAATAACATGTATATCAAATATACTTTTGTTCACTTTGCCATCCTTCTTATCCGCCAAATACTTGGGGCAGTTCCGCTTCCAGTGACCAGTCCCTTTGCAGTAGAAGCACTTAGTCTCAGGCTTAGGACCAGACTTGGGCTTCTTCACTTGAGCAGCAACTTGCTTGCCGTTCTTCTTGAAGTTCCCCTTCTTCCCTTTGCCCTTTTCTTGAAACTAGTGATCTTGTCAACCATCAACACTTGATGCTTTTTCTTAATTTCTACCTTCATCGATTTCATCATCATGAAAAGCTCGGGATTCGTTTTCGTCAGCCCTTGCATACTATAGTTCATCATGAAGTTCTACTAACTTGGTGATGGTGACTAGAGAATTCTGTCAATCACTATCTTATCTGGAAGATTAACTCCCACTTGATTCAAGCGATTGTAGTACCCAGACAATCTGAGCACATGCTCACTAGTTGAGCGATTCTCCTCCATCTTTTAGCTATAGAACTTGTTGGAGACTTCATATCTCTCAACTCGGGTATTTGCTTGAAATATTAACTTCAACTCCTGGAACATCTCATATGGTCCATGACGTTCAAAACGTCTTTGAAGTCCCGATTCTAAGCCGTTTAAGCATGGTGCACTAAACTATCAAGTAGTCATCATATTTAGCTAGCCAAACGTTCATAACGTCAGCATCTGCTCCTGCAATAGGTCTATCACCTAGCGGTGCATCAAGGACATAATTCCTCTGTGCAGCAATGAGGATAAACCTCAGATCACGAGTCCAATCTGCATCATTGCTACTAACATCTTTCAACACAATTTTTCTCTAGGAACATATCAAGATAAACATATGAAAGCAATAACGCGAGCTATTGATCTACAACATAATTTGCAAAATACTACCAGGACTAAGTTCATGATAAATTTAAGTTCAATTAATCATATTACTTAAGAACTCCCACTTAGATAGACATCCCTCTAATCCTCTAAGTGATCACGTGATCCAAATCAACTAAACCATGTCCGATCATCACGTGACATGGAGTAGTTTCATTGGTGAACATCGCTATGTTGATCATATCTACTATATGATTCACGCTCGACCTTTCGGTCTCTGTGTTCCAAGGCCATATCTGTATATGCTTGGCTCGTCAAGTATAACCTGAGTATTCCGCGTGTGCAACTGTTTTGCACCCGTTGTATTTGAACGTAGAGCCTATCACACCCGATCATCACGTGGTGTCTCAGCATGAAGAACTTTCGCAATGGTGCATACTCAGGGAGAACACTTCTTGATAATTAGTGAGAGATCATCTTAAAATGCTACCGTCAAACTAAGCAAAAATAAGATGTATAAAAGATAAACATCATATGCAATCAAAATATGTGACATGATATGGCCATCATCATCTTGCTTCTTTGATCTCCATCTCCAAAGTACTGTCATGATTTATATCGTCACCGGCATGACACCATGATCTCCATCATCTTGATCTATATCAATGTGTCATCACGTGGTCGTCTTGCCAACAATTGCTCTTGCAACTATTGCTATTGCATAGCGATAAAGTAAAGCAATTATTGGACACTTGTATCTTATGCAATAGAGAGACAACCATAAGGATTTTGCCAGTTGCTGATAACTTCAACACAACATGATCATCTCATACAACAACTTATATCTCATCACGGCTTGACCATATCACATCACAACATGCCCTGCAAAAACAAGTCAGACGTCCTCTACATTGTTGTTGCAAGTTTTACGTGGCTGCTACGGGCTTAGCAAGAACCGTTCTTACCTACGCATCAAAAACCACAACGATAGTTTGTCAAGTTGGTGTTGTTTTAACCTTCGCAAGGACCGGGCGTAGCCACACTCGGTTCAACTAAAGTTGGAGAAACTGTCACCCGCAAGCCACCTATGTGCAAAGCACGTCGGGAGAACCGGTCTCGCGTAAGCGTACGCGTAATGTCGGTCCGGGCCGCTTCATCCAACAATACCGCCGAACCAAAGTATGACATGCTGGTAAGCAGTATGACTTATATCACCCACAACTCACTTGTGTTCTACTTGTGCATATAACATCAAACCATAAAAACCTGGCTCTGATACCACTGTTGGGAACGTAGTAATTTCAAAATTTTCCTACGCACACGCAAAATCATGGTGATGCATAGCAACGACGGGAGAGTGTGATCTACGTACCTTGTAGATCGACAACGGAAGCGTTTGGTTGATGTAGTCGTACGTCTCCACGGCCCGACCGATCAAGCACCAAAATTACGGCACCTCCGAGTTTTGGCACACGTTCAGCTCGATGACGATCCCCGGACTCCGATCCAGCAAAGTGTCGGGGAAGAGTTCCGTCAGCACGACGGCGTGGTGACGATCTTGATGCACTACTGCTGCAGGGCTTCGCCTAAGCACCGCTACAATATTATCGAGGATTATGGTGGCAGGGGGCGCCGCACACGGCTAAGAATAAGATCACGTGGATCAACTTCTGTCTTTGGGGTGCCCCTTGCCTCAGTATATAAAGGATGGAGGAGGAGAAGGCCGGCCAAGGCAATTGGTGCGGCCAGGATGTGGAGTCCTACTAGGACTCCAAGTCCTAGTAGGAGTCCACCAAGAGGGGAGGAAGGGAGAAGGAAGTGGAGGAGAAGGAGAGGTGGCCGGCCCCCCTTTCCCTAGTACAATTCGGACTAGAGGGGGGGGCGCAGCAGCCCCTTGGCCCTTTCTCCTCTTCCCACTAAAGCCCATCAAGGCCCATTTCTTCTCCCGTAACTACCCGATACTCCGAAAAATACCCAAATCACTCGAAACATTTCCGATGTCCGAATATAGTCGTCCAATATGATTAGAAGGTATTTGATGATAGCATTCGCTCTTCTAAAGTTGTAACCCATACGGCCATGTTCGTCGTGCTTTTATCGGCCGCCAAGGTAATTAGAAGGTGGCCTCAAATTATCCTGGTCTCCTTGTTTTTCCATCATCTATGCCGCAAATTTTCAAAGAACTCAGCCACCGAGCACACAACTCGGCATGATGCACCCAGGTTGGAATTTTTCCTTCATGCAAATAACCTCCATTTTATTCCTCAAGGGTTTCTTCAAGATATAATCCATCATCCATACTATCACACCCTTCCATCTGTTTTCCCACCAATGCTAAAAAAATGACGCGTGAAAGCGGTAAAATTCCAAAATTCCTATGACTAGGATGCAAAAAAATAGAGGTTAGAGAGTGCTACAAAATGGACTCATCAACTCCCCCAATCTTAGACTTTGCTCACCCCCTAGCAAAGATCACGACTGAGAGAACAGGGTCACCACGTTTATGAAGCATGAATTTATTTTGATCGAATGGTTACATTGAATCAAAATGATAAATGTAAAAGATAGCGAACCAGCATGAACACTCATATATTTCTACCAACAAGATAATTAGAGAGGCTTCCACACCTTTAATTATCTATTACTTAATGGAGGAAGTACAGTCTTATGAAGTACTTTACTAGAGATACATTCTAACAAATAGTGAATCTTTCTCAAAGTACTACTTCTCTATTTTGGAGCCCTTCCCATTCCCCACACAATGTTGAACAAGCTTATTTGCCCGTGACATAGCATTTACTAGTTTTTTGTGATCATCGGGGCTAAGCATGCTTAGTGCTTGCGGGGTAGAACAATAACGATCAAGCCAAATTGCAACTCCAAATTAAATTAGGGATACCTAACTTGTAATTTTTAGAACTAATCTTTTGTCATCATGTTTGTTTCTTCAGAGTAGTTTAGCAACTAATAACCTAACCCATAAGATTGATAGCCTACACTCACTAATAGACAATAGCGGTGGTGTGGAAGACCCTATAGTCATCAGAGAGTGACAAATACATTAGCATTCATCGTAATTCATACATATGATAGATATGTCATAATGTCGCAATACCATCCTCCATCATAAAAAAATTATTCCTCTTCGGTTAGGTGAATCTTGACTTTCATCAAAGGTTATTATCCATGAAAACTAATTGAACTTGGTGAAACAAAAACATAAAAAAGAAGTAAATGATACAGGGTTTACAAATCACCTTGAGCTTAAACACTATGATGACGAGATCACACAATACCTTCAAATTATTGGGCAAAGGATTTCTTCTCTGAAGTATTGGGTCGCGCGGGCAAGGACATGGTGAGGCGACTCGTTGGTCTTCTCGAGATCAGTGTGTTGGCGCTTGTTTGAGCGTACGATCTCCTCCAGGTTAGCGTTGATAACGAAGCAGACATTGAGGGTGGACATGGTGTCATCCACAATTTTCTTCTCGAACCACCTGATACGCTCATGCAAGAGATCACCATGAAGAAAGTGATCCATTAGCATGTACCTCATGTT
>NW_025226211.1:27889-28469 GCF_018294505.1 Triticum aestivum | reverse complement strand
AACGATCGACAATTTTAGTAGGAGCAATGAGTAATTACCAACGAGATTAGATCAATATACGTACTCGACCCCCCCTATACTCGAATCCTGGCTCCGCCACTGTTCTCGATGCCAGGGGGTGCAGCCTTGGCGTGAAGTTCGCATCGGTGAGGTACTTCTTATCCCATCCTCCAGGCAGCTTGATGGATATGAGGGCGCCAGTTGTGAACTTCTTCACAATATTGTTTCTCGGAGAATCTCTTAATAAGTTCCCTCCAACGGCTCATGGATGGTACACGAGAAATGCTAGACTCACGGGCAGTTTATGGGGATTAACGACCTGCTTAGAATAGATTGACTGAGATTTGTTTAAGTGAGGAGGGCCCACCAATGAAAATCGAGGGGGGGATTAGAGAAGGGTACGAAGACAGGTCTGTAAAACTCCGTTGTTTATTTCCGTGTGTGTAGTATTATCGGATGGTACACCCATCGCTGATTGTTGTGGGTTCCTTACGAGCAGGTACATGCTTATTGTTGTTATTGTATTTGACGGATGCAATTTGCGCCTTACTAATGTTCTCTACCTTATATTCCTCCTCAT
>NW_025226211.1:26290-27454 GCF_018294505.1 Triticum aestivum | reverse complement strand
TTCTTCCATCACCCTCTCCACAGGGTCCTCCTCTTCGAACAAATTGTCTTTGTGCTTTTCGCACCAAGATCGATTGCGCTTGATCCCGGGATGGAGATGCATCTTCTAGTTTAAAGTCCCTCTCATGAAAGGGACATGAACCATGCGGTGAGTTGTGACCAGCGGCTAGGTGATACTATTATTGCTGAGAGGATGTTGCCATCCATCGCATGAATATGACACGGCCTTGATGGACATCCCTTCACCTGCATACTTGATATGCATCTAGGAATAGATTGGTTTGTCAATATGCAAAAGGAGAGGCATCCAAGGGGTATATTATGAGGCGTGGGTTCTGGATATCGCGATATTAGGGTTATGGAGGAAGATTAGGAGACAAACCACCAACTTCTGGAAGGAATCTGTTGATTTTCCTGCAATTGTGACTAGTGCTCGTATCTTAATACTTGTTGCCGCTTCATCTATCGAGAGGAGAAGCTGGTGCCCGGTACGTGCATGGCTGGTTGTACTCATGCTTGTATTGTGGCTTGACCTGCGATAAAAAGTGTTTTTAAAACAATGAAGCACTGAGCCACGAAACTGAGAATACGGTCGGTGGGACAAGCCGTACGAGCATTGCCGCATGTCCCATTGGTCGTACCTATTTTGCGTTAGCAGACCGCAGTTCCAAAGAGGAAGAAGGGTTGTGGTATGAGCATAGCTGCTCGTACCACCCTGTAAAACCAAATTCTCAATCCAGAAAAATATGTACAGTACGGTTAGACGATACATAAATTCATAGGAGGCAATAAAATACAACTGGTGGACAGTTTATGTCCTTCCTCTACTTCGAAGCAGGTTGGTTTTTTACCCGTGACTAACTTACATGGATTGAGACTATCAGGGTAACTATTTAAACCCAAGTCGTGTACCTTGCGTGAAGCTCTCTTTTTAGTAGCAGATAGTAGATACTCCATAGGCCGGTTAGTGTTTCTCATCACAATTGCATCTTTCTGGTAAGGGTTACAATTGTTCCAAAAGGGATGCAAATTCTTTGTGTTCCCATATGTAGACCTTCACTATCATAGTTCCTTCTGCCTCGGTAACTTTCATATCATCCCTATAAAATATCTGAAAATCAAATTCCTGCTATAGCAAAATCCCTTGAATTAATTGGGGCTTTGC
>NW_025226211.1:24547-25050 GCF_018294505.1 Triticum aestivum | reverse complement strand
CCATACGATTTTCCTGCAGTATATACGTATTTTTGGCCAATGAAACACAACCCCTAGAGTAATTTCCTACAGCCGGCCCGCCCAGATTTCTGGGCCAAGCTCCATCACTGGTTCCATCCCTCTCCACGCCACATCTACCGTGGTGTCGCCATAGTTCCAAGTTCAGTTCCGTACAGGTCCATCACACAGATGAATTACCGAAGCTTATTGCCAGGGCAGCCTCCACGATGAGAACCCAGATCAAGGTCCTCGTCGCCTCCTTGTATGTCACCGTGACCACAGCTCATGTGTTCCTTTGATAAGTGCAAAGAAATATACTCCTACCCAATGATTTGTTGGACAAGGTGGTACATCCACTATTCCATAACTCGTAACTTTTTTTGCAAAATCATTAATATGCAACTTGCCATTGATTTTGCAAAAGAATCTAGGATAAATATACTCATATTACGGTCACCTTGCAAAAAAACATATTTACTATTTAATTAATATGGTAATCTTAG
>NW_025226211.1:8803-23158 GCF_018294505.1 Triticum aestivum | reverse complement strand
TGGCCGTCCCATCTTTGGGAACCAACGGTTTAAAAATACCTTTTTGGGACCGTGTACTGGGGCGCACAGGAGCAGCAGCCACAGACGATCCACCAGGCGGAGGAGCAGGCCAATCCTCCTCGACTGAGACGTGGTCAGGCGTAGGATCACGCGCCCGTGCAGGCGACAAGACGGGCCGATCCGCCTCGGCTGTGGTGCGGTCGGGGTGGGATCACGCGCCCGCTCAGGCGACAGGGCAGGTTGGTGGACAGGCGATACACGCCCATGGGCCCGTCCGCCAGAGTCATCATGACACGGAGAGGCGGCGGTGCTAGGCGACACACCCGTGTCGGTCCCACCAGGACACGTGCAGCACACGGAGACGCCAGTAGCGGACCCGCTAGCCGAGGGAGGCAGCAAATCAGCGCCTGCCGCCGCAGGCGTGCAGGATCCCGCGCCGCCAGATCTCTCGGGATCGGCAGCCGCAGCGGGATCGTCCTTGTGTTCTGCGCTGGTCAGATTTGGACTGATGTGCTGCATAAAATCATGATGCAAATTGCCATTTTCTGTCACATTTTTTTCACTGTTTCCTATAGCATCATGACTCAGATTAGTGGCACCATTAACCATATGATCAACACTATCATCCCCGGATCAGTAGGATTGAAAAGCTCCGGTTGTAACAAGAGGATTTCGGCTCTCAACCGTGCACCCGCATTAGGATGCAAGGTGGAAAAAGGAAAGATATTTTCATCCAATACCACATCTTTGGAAATATAGACTCTGCCGGTAGATATATCTAGGCATTTGTACCCCTTGTGAAGATTACTGTATCCTAGGAAGGCACACTGTTTGGATCTAAATTGGAGTTTATGTGTATTGTAGGGCCTAAGATTCGGCCAACAAGCACAACCAAATATGCGTAGAGAAGAATAATTTGGTGTGTCACCAAACAATCGAGTGAGGGGAGTCTCAAAGTTTACAACTTTGCTTGGCATCCTATTGATTAAATAGGTAGCAGCAATGAAGGCCTCATCCCAAAATTTCAAGGGCATGGAGGCTTGAGCAAGTAGGGATAGACCAACTTCAACGATGTGACCGTGTTTACGTTCAGCTGACCCGTTTTGCTGATGAGCATGGGGACATGAGACATGGTGAGAAATTCCTATTTTTGTAAAGAAAGAATTCAACTTTTCGTACTCCCCTCCCCAATCTGTTTGGAGAGCTAGGATTTTGTGATCAAATTGTCTTTCAACAAGATTTTGAAAGTCATGAAATTTTTGGAAAACTTCAGACTTATGTTTGATAAGGTAGATCCATGTGAATTTACTGAAATCGTCTATAAAACTCACATAGTCTTTCTTTCTTCCTACGGTTTCAACGACAGGACCCCACACATCAGAAAAGATAAGTTCCAAAGGAAATTTTGATTCACTCATAGATTGAGGATATGGTAGTTGGTGACTTTTGATGGGAATAAGCCATGCTCAGGTCCATGGTGACCGGCGAGTGTGCGCGTACGTGCCAGGTCTGTGGCGACCGGCCGTGTGTAGCGTGTGTGCAGTAGCATGGCTGGCAGTAGCTAGCTAGTTCGTTGGTGTGCGTCGTGTGTGCGGCTGTAGCAAACTAGTTTGTTGGTGTGTGTAGCGTGGCTGTAGGGATCTGCGGAGAGGCAGGTCCGGGTCATGTGGATCATGGGTGATCAAGTCAGCTATTAGTGCGTGAGTGCATGTAGTGGAGCAAGTCGTGTGCATAAGAGCCGGGCAGGTTGTTGCCTGGCTGTGTGTGCGTGTTGGGTATAAAACCCACCCCCGGTGTATTGGTTGGTTGAGTTGGAGCCAGCCATGTAGACATTGTAAAGGAGAGGAAAGATTAGGGCATGCGTGCGCCCACGGCGGCGTTCGTGCGCCGGCCCGGAATTTCTTATGTCTTCTTCTACCTCCGTCCAGCCGTGAGAGGGAGAGGTAGCTAGGATTGCCCCAATGTTGCAACAACATTTGGTATCAGAGCTTTGTGTCTTGGGCGTGCGTGCCGTGCCGGAGGCGTGGCAGCGATGGCAGCGCTCGCCGGCGGCTGTGCGATGGAGCTCCGGGCCGTGTGTCGGCCTCTGGAGGAGGGCGGTGCTGCAGCTGTCATGGCGCGTGGCGGAGGCGGCGGGCGGTAACGTCGTACGTGCGGCGACCGTGGAGGCCGCCGAGGCACTGCATGGTGGCTGCGGCGGCACGGTCAGGAGGCCGTGGAGGACCTGCGTGGTGGCGGCTTCAACGACGACGACGACACAGGGAGCGCGTCGCGGCGGCTCGGCGCGACAACGGTGGAGGCGCGTGGCACAGAGCTGCGGCGCTCGTTTCGGATGCGTCAGGCGCGTGTATGGGCGCGCGCCGGGCGCGTCAGGCGCGGCGGGACCGTGGTGTAGGGTGGCCGTTGGCGAGCGGGGGTGTGCGCGTTGAGTTGGTACATCACGGGCTCGCCGCACCCAGACGTGTGCGTGCATGTCGGAGGGGGCGCGGGCAGAGCGGGCGGGACGGGTGCTCGACGTGGGCTGGGACGTGGGTGCGTGCCCGGCGCGTCTCTGGGTATAAAACCCCCCGTGTACGTTGTAATGGCAGTGCCCGGAGTCGAGTTCGAGCTCGAGGAAATCATGGCCGTCAGTGCGCCAGGTCGAGTCTGCGGCCGTGACGACGACAACGATGGAAGCTGCACCAACTACGGTGACGGCGGATCATGGCTTAGGGCGTGAATGATGGGAATAAGACATGCTCAGGTCCGTGGTGACCGGCGAGTGTGCGCGTACGTGCCAGGTCTGTGGCGACCTATTGTGTGTAGCGTGTGTGCAGTAGCATGGCTGGCAGTAGCTAGCTAGTTCGTTTGTGTGTGTCGTGTGTGCGACTATAGCAAACTAGTTTGTTGGTGTGTGTAGCGTGGCGGTAGGGATCTGCGGAGAGGCAGGTCCGGGTCATGTGGATCATGGGTGATCAAGTCAGCTATTAGTGCGTGAGTGCATGTAGTGGAGCAAGTCGTGTGCATAAGAGCCGGGCAGGTTGTTGCCTGGCTGTGTGTGTGCGTGTTGGGTATAAAACCCACCCCCGGTGTATTGGTTGGTTGAGTTGGAGCCAGCCATGTAGACATTGTAAAGGAGAGGAAAGATTAGGGCATGCGTGCGCCCACGGCGGCGTTCGTGCGCCGGCCCGGAATTTCTTGTGTCTTCTTCTACCTCCGTCCAGCCGTGAGAGGGAGAGGTAGCTAGGGTTGCCCCAATGTTGCAACAACAACTTTTGCCCTTTTGGCATGCGTTACATACAAATTTATTTTCATCATTGCTAGCACACGGGAGCTTATTCTCACTAATGATCTTCCTAACAACAGTGGAAGATGGGTGACCTAAACGTCGGTGCCACCAGTTCGAAGATGGCTTGGTGACACTTAGCACATGCTTCGTGACGTTTCTCCCGATGTGTTTGAGAGGATAGAGACCTCTCCTACCCCTGCCGCGAAGTAGAACCCTCTTCGTTTCCAGATCCTTGACAAGAAAAAAATGAGGGTGAATTTCAACGAAAGTGTCATTATCAAGGGCAAGTTTATTTGCAGAGATCAATCTTTTAGTGGCCTCCGGAACGTGAAGAACATCATTTAGGTGAAGATCACGATCTGGGGTATAAATGGTTGTATGACCAATATGATTAATCTCCATACCTGAACCGTTGGTTGTGTGAATTTGCTCGTTGCCGGTGTACATCTCCCGGACCGTGAGCTTCTCCAAGTCACCGGTGATATGGTCAGTTGCACCACTGTCCATATACCAGTTTGTGTCTATGCCGTACTGAGGAGCAGCAATATTTGTCGAGCGCTCTTCCCCTCCATGGTAAGAGGAGTCGTAGCGCTTCCAGCACTTCCACGCCATGTGCCCAACTTTGCCATAGATCTGGTACGTTGGTCTGGCGGCGGAGTTGTTGTTGAAGCCGCCGTCGTTTCCTCCTGGGTCGCCACGACCGCCACCGTCGTTGGGCTTGTTGTTGAAGTTCCGGCCGCGGTCACCACCGCCGCCGCCTTGCTTGTTGTTGTTGAAGACGCGACCGCGGTCACCACCACCGCCGCCATTGCCGTTCTGCTTGTTGTTGGAGTTGTTGAAGCGCCCACGTGACGCAGCATTGGCGGAGGATTGGGAGGTTCCCCCGTGAAGATTCATACGCGTCTCGAAGCTCAGCAGCTGCGAGTACAGCTCCGGGACAGTCACAGGTTCGACCCGTGAGCACATAGAAGACACCACGGGGTCGAACTCCTCCTCCAGCCCGGCAAGGATATGTGAAACCACATCTTCCTCGTCCACCTTTTTTCCTGAGGCAACTAACTCATCACAAATGGTTCTGATCTTACCAACATACTCTGTAATGGTGGAGTTGCCCTTCTGAAGATTTGCCAGTGCGATCCTGACATTGATAGACCGCGCTTGGGTATGCGAGGTGAGCATCCCCTACACGGTGTTCCACAGCTCTGCTGCGGTGTGGCAAGTCGCCACCTGAATAGCCATCTCACGTGGTAGCGTAGTCAACAGGTAAGAGAAAACCTGTTGATCACGAGCGTACCAGGTGCCGAACTCAGGGTTGGGGGCCTTCGACTTGGTATTGCCGTCGTCGCTAGTGACCTCGATCTGCATGGGCGGCACCTCCTGCTCCAGATCGAGGAAACCCGTCATCTGCGCCCCCCTAATGGCAGAGAGGACGGTGGCGCGCCAGAGGGCTTCGTTCCCTCTCGAGAGCTTCTCTGTGGCGATGTGTGCAAAAGGAGATGAGGGGAACATATTTGCGGATGAGCTCGCCATGGATGAATCCGGGGTAGGCTCTGATACCATGTAAAAACTAGAGGTTTTGGTGTGAAGCGTATACCTCCTGGCAAGGACGCGTGCGTGCTTATATAATCAACAATGTACAAGATACGGCTGGTGGTTTTGGGCTTGGCCCCTCATCCAAGCTATACAGATTATCTACAAGAGATAGGCTCGCCTCTAACCACCTGCCTTGGGTTACAAGATGATACACACGCACACAATCACAACCGTGACATCGTCACGTTACAATACAACTTAAGCCTATCGTTTAACAGATTTGACAAATCAAGAGATTAGTCAGTCTGAGCAGAATGTTGGTATAGCCTTGAGTAAAAACCTTGTTTATCATGACAGGAGTAAGCACATAGATATCAAGTATCATTATATACGGAACTGTGTTGAGGATGGCAAGGTCAAGATCAACCACGTTAGGACGGAGGATCAGCTCGCGGATATTTTGACAAAATCTCTGCGAAGAATCAAGTTCCAGGAGATGAGGAGAAGAATTGGAGTTCGGTCCGTGAAGTAATGCACTTCATGCTTAGGGGGTGAATGTTAGGATTATAAGCACTCTTGTGGATGTCAAAGTGTAAACTGGACTGTCAGTTTATAAGGCAGTCTCGGACAGTCCGGTATTCAGTTAGGATTCAACCCTTCGTGTGTGTGTTTAAACCTGGTTAGCAGGGTCAGGGCCGGCCGTGGGGCATGGGCAGGGGGGCAACAGCCCAGGGCCCAGCCCAGGGAGGGGCCCATGATGTAGTGCACATACATAATATAGCCAAGCAAAAATAGGTGAGAAAAAAAATTTATGAGAGAAGAAAAACGAGATGAGGTAGGCCCATCAGATAGCAGGTAGCGATTAGCGAAGCGTCACGCACGCTGCACGGCAGGGCCGCTCGTTTCGATTGTGAAACAAATCAATCGAAGATCTCGCGGACGCCTCGCTCTTCTGTTCGTCCACTCGTCGCTGTGGTTGCCTCGGTCACCGCTGTGCGCGTCGCCCGCCGTGCGGCAATCCAGCAGCCGCAGCCCGCAGCAGTACGTATACGTATGTATGTGAGCAGTGAGCGCAGCTCACAGCAGTACGTATACGTATCCATGCATAACTCTCTGTACCATGTTCCTGATCCATCCCTGCAAACCCCAATTTCAGTAATTTCTTTTATTTTTTAGAACGTATTCAACTATTCATCCATGATCCATCCTCTAATTTCAGTGTACACGAAGTTCCAAATTTTAATGTATAATTTTCGAATTCAATCTTTCATAGTATGTATTCAACCATCTTTTTTTTTGTCATTCTATGCACATGTCTAGGGTTCCAATCATTCAAATCATCCGATGTATAAATTTCTAATTCCTTGAATAATTTTTTCTTCATAATATTAGGACATTAGCCCGTCATGTTGCCTAAGAAGCATTTGTTAGTTTGCTCAAACAAAGAGGAAAAAGATAGAAAGGGATCTGAAGATTCAACAACTGAAGGGTACTTAAGTATTATTGTTGTCGATGGAGTCAGTTGAATTTGGTTCTTATTTAAGGTAATCATATCATGTTACTTTCAATTTTCTATCTTTTTATTATTTCTGTCGTAATATGGCATTGTCCAACAATTATTATGTTTAAGTTTATGTACCACGCACACGCATACATATATATGATCTTAGGACATAGGGGCATCATATATAACCTCTGTTTCGCCTAGGGCCTCCCGAAACACAGGGCCGCCCTGAGCAGGGTCGCGTCTTGTTGGGCAAGTTCAGTAGGCCGTGTTGGGCGCGAACTCTCTGTAAAACTATATATAAGTCGAAGCAATAAAAGGAGGAAGGTTGAGCTGTTGTGATAAGATTTATGGGCGTACAAGTGTTTTGTTTTTCTCCTGTATGTTGTCTTGTTCGTCAGGTGCAGGGGCCATCTGATCAATCGATCCCTGGCTATCCTTACACCATGTGTATTCAAGTTTTTTAATTTTCAATGACCAGTGGGGCCCGCGCTAAGGGCAGAATGAGTGGTTGAAAAAAAAAAAGCCATCTGGGGCGTGCTGCTGCCTTGCTCCCGCTGTCGTCTTCAGCTTGTAGCATCCATCCATGCATCCACCCAAATGTAAGTGCATGCATGCACCGATGCACGCCATCTCCAAGCTCTTCATTAATATGGCTGCCAGCCAGTACACCAATCGAGCACTAGAACATTCGCTGCCAGCCAGTAGAGTAATCCAATTCGAAGCAAACTCGCTGCCAGCCAGTAGAGTAAATGAGCAATCTGTGAAGTCGCTGTCAAAAGGCTCCGTCAGAGAGACTCCTCTCCTGTCCTCGTCCACTCTGCCACCGCAGCAGCAGCTTCCGATTCCGCCCCCCGGAAAGTGCTCTCCCGCTCATCCCGACGCCCCAACATTGCCATGGAGGCCATCGCCGAGCTCAGGGCCCAGCTCCACGCCCACCTCTCCTCCATGTACGCCACGGTGAGTCCTTTCCCTCACCTCTAGAGCCACACCGTGCTCTCTGCTCTGACAGTCTCATTGCCGTGATCGATCTAGGGTGCCGTGGACGCGTATTTCCAGCAGCTGCAGGAGCTGGACGAGGGCAGTGGAGGCACGGGCTACGTCGCCGAAGTCCTCAACATCTTCCTCAATGACGGCGACAGGATCCTCAGGGACATCGACGCCCTGCTGTCCGTGTCGCCTCCCCCACGCCACGCCCGTGGCCTTGTTGTCCACTTTCTCCTCTCGTCTCGGATACTGACTGACTTGCTCTGCCTCTGCTTTGCCATCCGCAGGAACCAGCCCCTGCACGAGGTGGAGTTCTGCAAGGTGGACGCCCTGGTGCAGCAGCTCAAGGGGAGCAGCTCCACGTATGATGACGATTAGCCCTTCCTTTTCTATATATCCCCCGCCCATTTTTAACTCTCTGTTTCCGTGTTTCTCGGCTACATCGATTCAGATGTGTTTGTCACGGGCATGCCCATCATGTCGGTTGCAGTGTCGTGTCGCGATAATTAAAAGAAACGAGCTTAGTTCTGCTTCTTGTACTAACGGAAGTACCCATATTCATGCCAACAGTAATGTTATTAACTTTGTAATATTTATTAATCATGTGCTATTCAGCGACAGCGCAACGCCAATGGACGTTTTTTCTAGCGTGTCCATGTTTCTATTCGGATTGCAGTGTCTGTCGTTGTCGACTATCATATGCACATAAGTAGAAGAGTTGAGTTTAGTTGTGTTTTCAGTTACCTAATTGTCGGTATTCCTGTCTATGGCAAATTTTTGTCGTCTTGCAAACATTTTTAATATTACTAAATCTGCCATTCGCCAACGACAATATTCTAGGCCAGCAATAAAAATTTGTCGTTATAGAAATATTAATTCATGGTATTTACGGACGGCTACTCTACATATATTATGTCGAGTGCCATTTTTTTAGTTTATTCACTGCATCGGCATTATTTCTATTCGGATGTGTCGGTGCAGGGAGCGAGCGTACGTCATGGAATTTGCGGCTCGTGTTGTTTAACCTTAAGAGCTGAATTTAGTTGTGTTTTCTATAATGGAAGTACCAATGTCCATTCCAATCTTATGGCTCGGCCATGAAAACTTTGCCGTTTTGTAAATATCTCTAGCACTACTGATGCCGTAAGGCCAATGTTTCTTCTTCTGATTCTTCAAACAATTTACTGTGTTGACAGCCATGATAGAAAATGGCCCCTTGAGAATATTACTGTGACAACCCATGTATGTTTATGTGTATCAACATACTATAGGATTTAATAAGATTCCAAACATTCTAGTTTTCTGATGTTGCTCTTTTTGCCATGTATCAGTGTTGGTGCAAAGAAAGTGAATCTCGCTTGCATGGACTTCCAAAAGTTCTACGTGGCAAAAAACAAAAAAGGGTTAGTACTCAGTATCTCATTATATATATTGCACAATAATGATTTTGTACTGTATGTGTTGGTCAAATCATGTATGCAAGCCTGCCAGCTTATTTCGTCTTCTATGACACTAGTTTTAGCTCGTACTAATATGACATTCTTAAGAACTAACCTACTTTTTCACTTTGTCTCGAATCAGCTGATTGATAGAACTCAGTTCTATATTTGAATACATGTCTCTTTGATTATTCTCTTGTAACTTGTTGGCTCTAACCTCCTGTTTATAGCGCAACTGAGTTTTGAGATAGCTAGTTTTTTTTTCAAACAGAGGTTTTCTTTTTGCTGGGCCAAACAGAGGGTTTCAATTGCTCTACCATTTAAATTTATTTTGATCAACCTCTTCAGAATTGACAGTGTGATATTTTTGCATTGTTCAGATGCCTCATGACATTGACTCTTCTTAAGGGTGATTTCTGTGACGTGCGCAACAAGCTTCAGACTTTGATGCAGGTAGCACTTTATGTAATGTGTACCTATGTAGGCTTTGGACTTCCAGTTTCTTGCTATTATGATAATATTTGGATTGGATGTATATTATTCAACATAAAAAGAAGAACCTTGATATTATTATTCTTGTTGCTGCTGAAATTTATCTGGCAATATATTGTTTGGTTTTTGGAGCACATAGGTTGTGGTCTTTGAAGGTCCCGTTTGGCTGTCAAATATTGTTTTCTTCATCTTATCATAATGTTTTGGCCGTCTAACTCGGTTCCTTATGTTCCCAGATTAAGTTTAAAAAGTTAATATCTTCCAAGTACCAGAATAAGATACCTACTACATTGCAAAATGTCTGATTTGTGAAACCATGTCGTAATCATTACTTTATTTTTCTTTTGATGCAGCTGGAGCAGCAGATCGCGTCCTTGGTTAGTATGTGGTAGTAATCAACGGAAAAAGAGCATAACCTCGTGAGATTCCAGGCACAATGATGTGTGTGTACCTCTGAAGTGGTTGTGTTGTGTTGGGCTTTGGTCGAGCACACGGAGTCACATGGCAATTCTTGCTTCGGAAGTTGGGGCTCACGAACACCCCACGAATTGAACTTGTTGTCTTTTCTATCGACTTATGCGTCTGTCAACTCTATATACCTTTGTGTCATGAATGGCCCATAGGTCGTGTGTAAACTCTATACCTAGCTTGTTGTTTGGTTGGTGGGTGGTGACTAGGTTTTGTTGTGTGTTGGTGGTTCTTTTTATCATCTTATGAAACGTTGGTGCCTCCCGTTTGGGTGAGGAGTGGGTGCCCGTATTGAGCTCTCAAGTCTCATTTTTTGGCCGGTATACCGAGATGTGTTGTTCGTCGGCCTCCTCCACCACCAGAACCTCACAGCATCACTGCTGCAGCAAACTGTCTAATCTGCCGCCCAGAGGAGAGAGAAGATATGTTGGGGCGGGGCGCTGAAAGGTGATGCAGGACACCATCTAGCAGGCAAATCCAAAGTCCATCTTGGAGGTATTGGATGCATTTTCTTGGAAGTAGCAATCCAATAAAGATACTCTGCTGAAGCAAACTGAGAAGGGCTTGGAAAGGTCAGAGAAAATGTTATTGTCAGAGGTGCCAAAACTAATAGGGATGATGTCAAAATAAACATAGTTCGGCGGCTCCAAAAAAGAGTCGTGTACAGTTCGGAAGCTATAGGAAACATGGTTCGCTCATCATGGCCTACTCACTCCTAAAAGTCGTAGTACTGGGTGGAAAAACTCAGAGTAACTCGGCACTGAAACAAAAAAAAGTTGAGTTGCTAGAGTGAAATACTTGAGAATTTTGGTTGAGGATCTTATCTTGGAGTTCGACCACATATACTTTGCTTTTCTCCTCTTGATAGTATGACTATTCTACACTCTGTGTGAATCTTGGAATCACTAAAAGCCTATAAAACTGTACTTTAAGAACTTGAGGCACACAACCACTTGAAGAAATAGTTGTACTGGTCAACCTTGATGTTTCCACTAAGGTTTATGGACTAATTTCCTAAGATAAACTCATAAAACGTTCATTATCTCAATTGCTTTCTCCTTAATCACAAAAACCTATATTAAGGGTATATAAGTTGTGCTTTCAATGTTGTAGTTTAGCCACGAGTTTGAAGTATTATTGTTAACTTTATGTCATATTTGTGTCGTTTTAGAACCAGCATGTTCATTTTTTATTTTAATTCGAACTCCAAACATTAGTTAATGCATGATCTAAAATGTTCTGTATGGAAATAGAACTTATTTGCAGTGGAGGAGCACGGTACAAATAAAGATAGAATGAGTTTCAGCCTTTTAGGTACTTGCAATTGCTCAGGATACCCTCTTTTAGCTGCTAGGTCTATAGATAACAAATTGTAGGGTAGCTAGTGGAGTAGATTAAAAAAAACATCTCATCTTCGCTCTCTTATTGCTAGAACTGATTTTAGATCACCAAATATACCAGTTCTATTGCAATGCTCTTAAGCTGCATTCCGTGCACCTGCAAAACACAAAATGTGGCTACTTATGGCATACGCCACAAGAAAATATATCAACTGATGTGTGAATAGTACACACATTCACTTAACTCTTTTCTTCTCACATGGCTCATGAGTGCTCGTAATTTGATCAATATTTATGCGCACACAATACACCACAAAATATGCATATATTTTTAATATGATAAGAGATGGATGCAACATGGTATACTCGCACAACTAGCTAAGAAAAATCTGCAATCGAGACATACATTTTTCTAAAAAAGAGGTTAGTACCTCCGTCCTTTGTATCATTGTGATGCACACAACCATTCGAGACATACATCCTTTGAAGAAAATCATGGAATTAATATATGATATATTGCAAGGCTTTGATGGTTACTACCCGAAATCAATCCGTTGGAGTGGCACATGTATAAATATGGATGCCACCACCACTGCATATGTCAGAAGTAACGCTAAAAAAGCAAGAAGAAAGCTTGAAAGAAGAAAAGAATTACAAAGATTGTGTAACATTGCTTTTTTAATATACCATCAGCATAGTCACCTAAAAAAGTCAAATGACACTCACACTCTTTCCTGGCTTCTCTTAATCCTTCCTTTCACACCAACCATCATCCTACATAAAAACATAAATTAGTTAATTAATGGAACACATCATTCGATAATTGTAAACACCAAGTTAAATAGAAAATATTAGGTTCCACAATATGGTGTGATTACATGAAGAAAAGGGCATGTCAAGATGCAGGGCACAATTTTAAAAATGGCACAATAGTGCTCTGTGTATGAAAAAAATACAAAATACCAAAATAAATAATAAATGATTGAAACAATTAATTTCATGATTGGATTATTTAAGAATTGTGTCACTACAAAAATGGTCAGTTGTGGAATCCCCGCCCATCTTATACAACATTTTAATGGTAGAGGGAGATTCAGACTATGAAATAACTTATTATATTACTAGTCCTATGAGTACCATTCATGGTATTCGAGAGATTATATCTCACTTAGATAGACTTTATATACATAGATGAAACATATATCAACCCTCAGAAAAATATCAACCACAACTAACAGTTAAAATAATAGAAATTTTTATTCTTAACAGGAACCAGAATGATCAAGTTAACAACAGAAGTATATGTAAAAAAAACTAGAACAAAATTAAGCCATAATACGTATGTGGGTGCATATAGATGGGCCTGTGCCTTTGGTATCATCCCTGGAGCGCCGAAAAGCTTTACGGTGTATTTTGAATGTTTTCATTAGTTTGTTCTTTTTGTTCCCAGGAAGGTTAGAACCTACGATAACAGGAAATCACGTAGTTTCATCCAGGAATTCATACCTCTGCTCCTCTTATAGTGGTTTATGTTCAGGAAGTGGAAGTTCTCCACCCACCCCATCGTCTCGGGCACCTCCTATAATTCACTTAGAGGAGATTCTATAAATGGAGTTTTATTGGGATATTGATCGAGGTCCTGCTTTTCTTGACCTTCGGGGCCTTGATCGTACCAAGTCAAGCTCCTTTCCAGCTCATCTTCTGGATTACCAAAGTAAATGGCAGCAAGCTGAACTATGGTCTTATTTTCTGCTTTCTCACACTCCTTGCGTTATGGCTTGTTTTTAAATTTTGGGAAATGGAAATTCCATTTTTTTTTCTTGCCCATGTTTGAGCGCGTTGTCTCATTTTGTTATACATATTAGCACATGAAATGTAATAAGAGAAAGACCATGTTCAGGTATTTCCAGGAGAACAAGCTCAATGAGATAGATAAAGGTTCTAAGAATATTATGACTGATACGAAGAGTTCTATAAGGATTCCTAAAGGTCACGGAAAGGTCTCACCACTGCAACCGAGCACCAGTCCTTGCATGATAGCGGGTATTTCTTCTCTATGGACTCCATACAGTGGAACAAGTAGTTGTAGGTGGCGAAGAATACTTCCATCTGAAGTCCAAAGAATCATACAAGTTGCTGTTGTGTCATCTGTAGCTTTGGACTTCAGATGACACAACAGATGACACATTAGTTTCACTACACTCGAGCAGACAATGAGTGCATGAGATGACGTAAGGCAGGGTTTCATTAGTCGAGATAGCACACTTTATTCAACCAACGATGGGTTTGGGGATAAAAATGTTACTTGGAGGGGTCAGAAAACCACAGATGACAGCCCGAACCAAAGTTAGTATCCATCTTAGCAATATTATGAGCTTCAAAGTAATGCTCGTGCTGCTCGTGGCATATTTCACATGCCAGGGAACTAGACTTATGAGAATTGATCTCTCTCGCAATCATACAATAAGCACCAAGATGGTGTGCAGCTCTAAGATCATCTAAGACTCTCAAATAGTTAGTGGCGATGTAGATCCTGTGCATCGCCAAATCTTCAGCTAAAGCCCGAGCTTCTCTGCACACATAGGCTTTGAGGGTTTCTGAATCAGGAACTCCCTCAAACACCACCACTAACACTTCGTGAAAGATAACCTGAGAGCCTATGCACATCACCCCAACCACACCTTGTTTTTGTGTCTTTGCTACAAGAACATCTACGTTTAGATTTACAAATCCCACTGGTGGAAGCTTCCACACATGAGATGGTCTAGTAGTCGAAGATTCACGTCTGCATGCCAATGCATTGGTACTCCGGACCTTGTCTAGATACCTGCAGATAAAGAGGTGCATCGAGAGAGGGCTCTGGAACTCCTCTTCATGAATTGCCTTACGCCGCACCCACCAAATTGCCCATAAGGTAACCAGGACCTCGAGTAGCAGATTATGTTGGCGCTGCCTCCTCGCAGCGCCGCGTCGTCTTCCTCCCTCTCGTTGCATCTCACAACTCTCCTGAGGTTTCTCTCTTCTCTTCTCTCACAAACACACACATGATGATGAACTCTACACACAGTGGCGGAGCGCTCCGGTGGGCGAGGTATGGCACCTGCCATACCTTGATTATTGGCCAAAAAAATTTATACGTATGTATTTATCACTCGGCCGCTCGAGCCTCCAGTCCTCGACCACAGCCAGGCAGCCAGCGGTGGCCTCGAGCCCTCGACCGCAGCTGGCTCGAGCGCCCTCTGCCCACGACCCCACGTCCCCTCTGGTCCCACCCACCTAAAAAAAAGAAAACGAACGACCCAGCGGCGACCACGCAGTCCACGC
>NW_025226211.1:3089-8793 GCF_018294505.1 Triticum aestivum | reverse complement strand
CTTGCATGGACTTCCAAAAGTTCTACGTGGCAAAAAACAAAAAAGGGTTAGTACTCAGTATCTCATTATATATATTGCACAATAATGATTTTGTACTGTATGTGTTGGTCAAATCATGTATGCAAGCCTGCCAGCTTATTTCGTCTTCTATGACACTAGTTTTAGCTCGTACTAATATGACATTCTTAAGAACTAACCTACTTTTTCACTTTGTCTCGAATCAGCTGATTGATAGAACTCAGTTCTATATTTGAATACATGTCTCTTTGATTATTCTCTTGTAACTTGTTGGCTCTAACCTCCTGTTTATAGCGCAACTGAGTTTTGAGATAGCTAGTTTTTTTTTCAAACAGAGGTTTTCTTTTTGCTGGGCCAAACAGAGGGTTTCAATTGCTCTACCATTTAAATTTATTTTGATCAACCTCTTCAGAATTGACAGTGTGATATTTTTGCATTGTTCAGATGCCTCATGACATTGACTCTTCTTAAGGGTGATTTCTGTGACGTGCGCAACAAGCTTCAGACTTTGATGCAGGTAGCACTTTATGTAATGTGTACCTATGTAGGCTTTGGACTTCCAGTTTCTTGCTATTATGATAATATTTGGATTGGATGTATATTATTCAACATAAAAAGAAGAACCTTGATATTATTATTCTTGTTGCTGCTGAAATTTATCTGGCAATATATTGTTTGGTTTTTGGAGCACATAGGTTGTGGTCTTTGAAGGTCCCGTTTGGCTGTCAAATATTGTTTTCTTCATCTTATCATAATGTTTTGGCCGTCTAACTCGGTTCCTTATGTTCCCAGATTAAGTTTAAAAAGTTAATATCTTCCAAGTACCAGAATAAGATACCTACTACATTGCAAAATGTCTGATTTGTGAAACCATGTCGTAATCATTACTTTATTTTTCTTTTGATGCAGCTGGAGCAGCAGATCGCGTCCTTGGTTAGTATGTGGTAGTAATCAACGGAAAAAGAGCATAACCTCGTGAGATTCCAGGCACAATGATGTGTGTGTACCTCTGAAGTGGTTGTGTTGTGTTGGGCTTTGGTCGAGCACACGGAGTCACATGGCAATTCTTGCTTCGGAAGTTGGGGCTCACGAACACCCCACGAATTGAACTTGTTGTCTTTTCTATCGACTTATGCGTCTGTCAACTCTATATACCTTTGTGTCATGAATGGCCCATAGGTCGTGTGTAAACTCTATACCTAGCTTGTTGTTTGGTTGGTGGGTGGTGACTAGGTTTTGTTGTGTGTTGGTGGTTCTTTTTATCATCTTATGAAACGTTGGTGCCTCCCGTTTGGGTGAGGAGTGGGTGCCCGTATTGAGCTCTCAAGTCTCATTTTTTGGCCGGTATACCGAGATGTGTTGTTCGTCGGCCTCCTCCACCACCAGAACCTCACAGCATCACTGCTGCAGCAAACTGTCTAATCTGCCGCCCAGAGGAGAGAGAAGATATGTTGGGGCGGGGCGCTGAAAGGTGATGCAGGACACCATCTAGCAGGCAAATCCAAAGTCCATCTTGGAGGTATTGGATGCATTTTCTTGGAAGTAGCAATCCAATAAAGATACTCTGCTGAAGCAAACTGAGAAGGGCTTGGAAAGGTCAGAGAAAATGTTATTGTCAGAGGTGCCAAAACTAATAGGGATGATGTCAAAATAAACATAGTTCGGCGGCTCCAAAAAAGAGTCGTGTACAGTTCGGAAGCTATAGGAAACATGGTTCGCTCATCATGGCCTACTCACTCCTAAAAGTCGTAGTACTGGGTGGAAAAACTCAGAGTAACTCGGCACTGAAACAAAAAAAAGTTGAGTTGCTAGAGTGAAATACTTGAGAATTTTGGTTGAGGATCTTATCTTGGAGTTCGACCACATATACTTTGCTTTTCTCCTCTTGATAGTATGACTATTCTACACTCTGTGTGAATCTTGGAATCACTAAAAGCCTATAAAACTGTACTTTAAGAACTTGAGGCACACAACCACTTGAAGAAATAGTTGTACTGGTCAACCTTGATGTTTCCACTAAGGTTTATGGACTAATTTCCTAAGATAAACTCATAAAACGTTCATTATCTCAATTGCTTTCTCCTTAATCACAAAAACCTATATTAAGGGTATATAAGTTGTGCTTTCAATGTTGTAGTTTAGCCACGAGTTTGAAGTATTATTGTTAACTTTATGTCATATTTGTGTCGTTTTAGAACCAGCATGTTCATTTTTTATTTTAATTCGAACTCCAAACATTAGTTAATGCATGATCTAAAATGTTCTGTATGGAAATAGAACTTATTTGCAGTGGAGGAGCACGGTACAAATAAAGATAGAATGAGTTTCAGCCTTTTAGGTACTTGCAATTGCTCAGGATACCCTCTTTTAGCTGCTAGGTCTATAGATAACAAATTGTAGGGTAGCTAGTGGAGTAGATTAAAAAAAACATCTCATCTTCGCTCTCTTATTGCTAGAACTGATTTTAGATCACCAAATATACCAGTTCTATTGCAATGCTCTTAAGCTGCATTCCGTGCACCTGCAAAACACAAAATGTGGCTACTTATGGCATACGCCACAAGAAAATATATCAACTGATGTGTGAATAGTACACACATTCACTTAACTCTTTTCTTCTCACATGGCTCATGAGTGCTCGTAATTTGATCAATATTTATGCGCACACAATACACCACAAAATATGCATATATTTTTAATATGATAAGAGATGGATGCAACATGGTATACTCGCACAACTAGCTAAGAAAAATCTGCAATCGAGACATACATTTTTCTAAAAAAGAGGTTAGTACCTCCGTCCTTTGTATCATTGTGATGCACACAACCATTCGAGACATACATCCTTTGAAGAAAATCATGGAATTAATATATGATATATTGCAAGGCTTTGATGGTTACTACCCGAAATCAATCCGTTGGAGTGGCACATGTATAAATATGGATGCCACCACCACTGCATATGTCAGAAGTAACGCTAAAAAAGCAAGAAGAAAGCTTGAAAGAAGAAAAGAATTACAAAGATTGTGTAACATTGCTTTTTTAATATACCATCAGCATAGTCACCTAAAAAAGTCAAATGACACTCACACTCTTTCCTGGCTTCTCTTAATCCTTCCTTTCACACCAACCATCATCCTACATAAAAACATAAATTAGTTAATTAATGGAACACATCATTCGATAATTGTAAACACCAAGTTAAATAGAAAATATTAGGTTCCACAATATGGTGTGATTACATGAAGAAAAGGGCATGTCAAGATGCAGGGCACAATTTTAAAAATGGCACAATAGTGCTCTGTGTATGAAAAAAATACAAAATACCAAAATAAATAATAAATGATTGAAACAATTAATTTCATGATTGGATTATTTAAGAATTGTGTCACTACAAAAATGGTCAGTTGTGGAATCCCCGCCCATCTTATACAACATTTTAATGGTAGAGGGAGATTCAGACTATGAAATAACTTATTATATTACTAGTCCTATGAGTACCATTCATGGTATTCGAGAGATTATATCTCACTTAGATAGACTTTATATACATAGATGAAACATATATCAACCCTCAGAAAAATATCAACCACAACTAACAGTTAAAATAATAGAAATTTTTATTCTTAACAGGAACCAGAATGATCAAGTTAACAACAGAAGTATATGTAAAAAAACTAGAACAAAATTAAGCCATAATACGTATGTGGGTGCATATAGATGGGCCTGTGCCTTTGGTATCATCCCTGGAGCGCCGAAAAGCTTTACGGTGTATTTTGAATGTTTTCATTAGTTTGTTCTTTTTGTTCCCAGGAAGGTTAGAACCTACGATAACAGGAAATCACGTAGTTTCATCCAGGAATTCATACCTCTGCTCCTCTTATAGTGGTTTATGTTCAGGAAGTGGAAGTTCTCCACCCACCCCATCGTCTCGGGCACCTCCTATAATTCACTTAGAGGAGATTCTATAAATGGAGTTTTATTGGGATATTGATCGAGGTCCTGCTTTTCTTGACCTTCGGGGCCTTGATCGTACCAAGTCAAGCTCCTTTCCAGCTCATCTTCTGGATTACCAAAGTAAATGGCAGCAAGCTGAACTATGGTCTTATTTTCTGCTTTCTCACACTCCTTGCGTTATGGCTTGTTTTTAAATTTTGGGAAATGGAAATTCCATTTTTTTTCTTGCCCATGTTTGAGCGCGTTGTCTCATTTTGTTATACATATTAGCACATGAAATGTAATAAGAGAAAGACCATGTTCAGGTATTTCCAGGAGAACAAGCTCAATGAGATAGATAAAGGTTCTAAGAATATTATGACTGATACGAAGAGTTCTATAAGGATTCCTAAAGGTCACGGAAAGGTCTCACCACTGCAACCGAGCACCAGTCCTTGCATGATAGCGGGTATTTCTTCTCTATGGACTCCATACAGTGGAACAAGTAGTTGTAGGTGGCGAAGAATACTTCCATCTGAAGTCCAAAGAATCATACAAGTTGCTGTTGTGTCATCTGTAGCTTTGGACTTCAGATGACACAACAGATGACACATTAGTTTCACTACACTCGAGCAGACAATGAGTGCATGAGATGACGTAAGGCAGGGTTTCATTAGTCGAGATAGCACACTTTATTCAACCAACGATGGGTTTGGGGATAAAAATGTTACTTGGAGGGGTCAGAAAACCACAGATGACAGCCCGAACCAAAGTTAGTATCCATCTTAGCAATATTATGAGCTTCAAAGTAATGCTCGTGCTGCTCGTGGCATATTTCACATGCCAGGGAACTAGACTTATGAGAATTGATCTCTCTCGCAATCATACAATAAGCACCAAGATGGTGTGCAGCTCTAAGATCATCTAAGACTCTCAAATAGTTAGTGGCGATGTAGATCCTGTGCATCGCCAAATCTTCAGCTAAAGCCCGAGCTTCTCTGCACACATAGGCTTTGAGGGTTTCTGAATCAGGAACTCCCTCAAACACCACCACTAACACTTCGTGAAAGATAACCTGAGAGCCTATGCACATCACCCCAACCACACCTTGTTTTTGTGTCTTTGCTACAAGAACATCTACGTTTAGATTTACAAATCCCACTGGTGGAAGCTTCCACACATGAGATGGTCTAGTAGTCGAAGATTCACGTCTGCATGCCAATGCATTGGTACTCCGGACCTTGTCTAGATACCTGCAGATAAAGAGGTGCATCGAGAGAGGGCTCTGGAACTCCTCTTCATGAATTGCCTTACGCCGCACCCACCAAATTGCCCATAAGGTAACCAGGACCTCGAGTAGCAGATTATGTTGGCGCTGCCTCCTCGCAGCGCCGCGTCGTCTTCCTCCCTCTCGTTGCATCTCACAACTCTCCTGAGGTTTCTCTCTTCTCTTCTCTCACAAACACACACATGATGATGAACTCTACACACAGTGGCGGAGCGCTCCGGTGGGCGAGGTATGGCACCTGCCATACCTTGATTATTGGCCAAAAAAATTTATACGTATGTATTTATCACTCGGCCGCTCGAGCCTCCAGTCCTCGACCACAGCCAGGCAGCCAGCGGTGGCCTCGAGCCCTCGACCGCAGCTGGCTCGAGCGCCCTCTGCCCACGACCCCACGTCCCCTCTGGTCCCACCCACCTAAAAAAAAGAAAACGAACGACCCAGCGGCGACCACGCAGTCCACGC
>NW_025226211.1:0-620 GCF_018294505.1 Triticum aestivum | reverse complement strand
GAGCATATTGTGTACGTGTATATTGTTTATTGAGCCCACCTCATGTTTTCTTTTTATAGTTGAGGTTGTGGCCCCTCTCTGTACTCATATATACGTGTCTGGTGCACCGATCAATGTATTGTGTTTTGCACAGCCTATACTTCATATTCTACAACATCCATTAGTTTCACTACATTCGGGCAGACAATGAGTGCATGAAATGACCTCTCATATTCCAAACCACGAAAGGACAGGGAGCATGCGTCACAATATGCCGAGAAAATTTGCACTCGTGGTCACCAGGGCTCCCAACACAATCTTCCCTGTTGTTATACCTTCATATTTTGTGGTACATCGGAGCTCCATATAAATTTTCATATGGGCCGGATGCTGTCGGGGTGGGCACTGGATGCACCAAGAGGAAACTGTCGCTCGTGCTGCGCCAGTGCAAACCTATAGAGGCTGCGGACCAGGAAGTGGCAAAACGCCTCCTAAGAGATGAAGTCAAGCTGAAGACCAGGCATCATAAAAAAAATTCAAAATGTTCTCCACATCAAGGTTCCAGAAGTACTCATTCAAAATTAAGGATGTCACATGCCCCCTGGACATGTAAGAAAGTCAAGACTCGGTTCAGCTGGTCC
>NW_025226210.1:21825-22364 GCF_018294505.1 Triticum aestivum | reverse complement strand
TTATGGTCATCTTGGTGACAAGCTCGAGTTCATCGAAAACCGAGTTCACTCGCATCTTCTATGATGTTTTCGATGTTGGAGGATATGCCGGTTCTTCTCAGTTGGAGGTTTCACTCCTCTATTTGTTGGCATACCTCCCCTGCCTCTTCTTACTATATTATCGGTTCTTGTTTGGTTCTTCTCTTTGTGAGTTTTGGAGCTTATGGTCATCTTGGTGACAAGCTCGAGTTCATCGAAAACGGAGTTCACTCGCATCTTCTATGATGTTTTCTATGTTGGAGGTTATGCTGGTTCATCTCAGTTCGAGGTTTCACTCCTCTATTTGTTGGCATACCTCCCCTGCCTCTTCTTACTATATTATTGGTTCTTGTTTGGTTCTTCTCTTTGTGAGTTTTGGAGCTTATGGTCATCTTGGTGACAAGCTCGAGTTCATCGAATACGGAGTTCACTCGCATCTTCTATGATGTTTTCGATGTTGGAGGTTATGTTGGCTCTTCTCGGTTGGAGGTTTCACTCCTGTATTTGTTGGCATACCTCCC
>NW_025226210.1:21215-21815 GCF_018294505.1 Triticum aestivum | reverse complement strand
CCTCTTCTTACTATATTATCGGTTCTTGTTTGGTTCTTCTCTTTGTGAGTTTTGGAGCTTATGGTCATCTTAGTGACAAGCTCGAGTTCATCGAAAACGGAGTTCACTCGCATCTTCTATGATGTTTTCGATGTTGGAGGTTATGTCGGTTCTTCTTGGTTGGAGGTTTCACTCCTCTATTAGTTAGCATACCTCCCCTGCCTCTTCTTACTATATTCTCCATTCTTGTTTGGTTCTTCTCTTTGTGAGTTTTGGAGCTTATGGTCATCTTGGTGACAAGCTCGAGTTCATCGAAAACGGAGTTCACTCGCATCTTCTACGATGTTTTCTATGTTGGAGCTTATGCCGGTTCATCTCAGTTCGAGGTTTCACTCCTCTATTTGTTGGCATACCTCCCCTGCCTCTTCATACTATATTATTGGTTCTTATTTGGTTCTTCTCTTTGTGAGTTTTGGAGCTTATGGTCATCTTGGTGACAAGCTCGAGTTCATCGAAAACGGAGTTCACTTGCATCTTCTATGATGTTTTCGATGTTGGAGGTTATGCCGGTTCTTCTCAGTTGAGGTTTCACTCCTCTATTTCTTGGCATACCTCCCCTTC
>NW_025226210.1:20895-21205 GCF_018294505.1 Triticum aestivum | reverse complement strand
GCTTATGCCGGTTCTTCTCAGTTGGAGGTTTCACTCCTCTATTTGTTGGCATACCTCCCCTGCCTCTTCTTACTATATTATCGGTTCTTGTTTGGTTCTTCTCTTTGTGAGTTTTGGAGCTTATGGTCATCTTGGTGACAAGCTAGAGTTCATCAAAAACGGAGTTCACTTGCATCTTCTATGATGTTTTCGATGTTGGAGGTTATGCCGATTCTTCTCAGTTGGAGGTTTCACTCCTCTATTTGTTGGCATATCTCCCCTGCCTCTTCTTACTATATTATTGGTTCTTGTTTGGTTCTTCTCTTTGTGA
>NW_025226210.1:19721-20885 GCF_018294505.1 Triticum aestivum | reverse complement strand
GGTCCTTGTTTGGTTCTTCTCTTTGTGAGTTTTGGAGCTTATGGTCATCTTAGTGACAAGCTCGAGTTCATCGAAAACGGAGTTCACTCGCATCTTCTATGATGTTTTCGATGTTGGAGGTTATGTCGGTTCTTCTTGGTTGGAGGTTTCACTCCTCTATTAGTTAGCATACCTCCCCTGCCTCTTCTTACTATATTATCCGTTCTTGTTTGGTTCTTCTCTTTGTGAGTTTTGGAGCTTATGGTCATCTTGGTGACAAGCTCGAGTTCATCAAAAACGGAGTTCACTCGCATCTTCTATGATGTTTTCGATGTTGGCGCTTATGCCGGTTCTTCTCAGTTGGAGGTTTCACTCCTCTATTTGTTGGCATACCTCCCCTGCCTCTTCTTACTATATTATCGGTTCTTGTTTGGTTCTTCTCTTTGTGAGTTTTGGAGCTTATGGTCATCTTGGTGACAAGCTAGAGTTCATCAAAAACGGAGTTCACTTGCATCTTCTATGATGTTTTCGATGTTGGAGGTTATGCCGATTCTTCTCAGTAGGAGGTTTCACTCCTCTATTTGTTGGCATATCTCCCCTGCCTCTTCTTACTATATTATTGGTTCTTGTTTGGTTCTTCTCTTTGTGATTTTTGGAGCTTATGGTCATCTTGGTGACAAGCTCGAGTTCATCGAAAAAAGAGTTCACTCGCATCTTCTATGATGTTTTCGATGTTGGAGGTTATGCCGGTTCTTCTCAGTTGGAGGTTTGACTCCTCTATTTGTTGGCGTACCTCCCCTGCCTCTTCTTACTATATTAACGGTCCTTGTTTGGTTCTTCTCTTTGTGAGTTTTGGAGCTTATGGTCATATTGGTGACAAGCTCGAGTTCATCGAAAACGGAGTTCACTCGCATCTTCTCTGATGTTTTCGATGTTGGAGGTTATGTCGGTTCTTCTCAGTTGGAGGTTTCACTCCTCTATTTGTTGGCATACCTCCCCTACCTCTTCTTACTATATTATTGGTTCTTGTTTGGTTCTTCTCTTTGTGAGGTTTGGAGCTTATGGTCATCTTGGTGACAAGCTCGACTTCATCAAAAACGGAGTTCATTCGCATCTTCTATGATGTTTTCGATGTTGGAGGTTATGCCGGTCTTCTCAGTTGGAGGTTTCACTCCTCTATTTCTT
>NW_025226210.1:16436-17597 GCF_018294505.1 Triticum aestivum | reverse complement strand
CTATATTATCGGTTCTTGTTTGGTTCTTTTCTTTGTGAGTTTTGGAGCTTAGGGTCATCTTGGTGACAAGCTTGAGTTCATCGAAAACGGAGTTCACTCGCATCTTTTATGATGTTTTCGATGTTGGAGGTTATGCCGGTTCTTCTCAGTTGGAGGTTTCACTCCTCTATTTGTTGGCATACCTCCCCTGCCTCTTATTACTATATTATTGGTTCTTGTTTGGTTCTTCTCTTTGTGAGTTTTGAAGCTTATGGTCATCTTGGTGACAAGCTCGAGTTCATCGAAAACAGAGTTCACTCACATCTTCTATGATGTTTTCGATGTTGGAGGTTATGCCGGTTCTTCTCAGTTGGAGGTTTCACTCCTCTATTTGTTGGCGTACCTCCCCTGCCTCTTCTTACTATATTATCGGTTCTTGTTTGGTTCTTCTCTTTGTGTGTTTTGGAGCTAATTGTAACGCCCCGAGACCGATGTGCCAGGTGTCCGCCAGTTATTTGCTGTCGTTGCCTTGTCATTGCTTGCGTGTCATGCATTGCATATCATGTCATCATGTGCATTTCATTTGCATACGTCTCTGTCTCATGCATCCGAGCATTTTCCTTGTTGTCCGTTTTGCATTCCGGCGCTCCTATCTCCTCCGGTGGTTATTTCTACCTTTCTTTCATGTGTGGGGATTAAACATTTCCGGATTGGACCGAGACTTGCCAAGCAGCCTTGGTTAACTATCGGTAGACTGCCTGTCAAGTTTTGTACCATTTGGACTTCGTTTGATGCTCCAACGGTTAACCGAGGGACCGAAAAGGCCTCGTGTGGGTTGCAGCCCAACACCCTTCCAAAGTGGCCCAAAACCCACCAAAACCCCTTCCATCCCCTCGGTCGTTCGATCACGATCGCGTGGCCAAAAACCACACCTCATTTGGACTCTCCTAGCTCCCTCTACCTATATATATGTGATCCCCTCCGAAATTCGCGCAGACGAAACCCTAAAACTCCCCCGCGCGCCGCTGGACATTTCGTCCCGCGCCGCCGGACAATGTCCGCCGCCGCCACCTCACCCGAACCTATCACGAGCCGCCACCTCAGCCGCTGCTCCGCCCGCATCCACTCACGGCGCGCCATGTGGCGCCGCCTCTCTCTAATCTCGCGCGTGCCGCCGAGGCC
>NW_025226210.1:0-16137 GCF_018294505.1 Triticum aestivum | reverse complement strand
GCTCGCCTTCACCACCGTTTGCCTCGCCGGCAACCTGCCCGCGCCGCCTTCGCGCCCTCGCCGCCGGTGAGCCGTCGCCGTCGCCTTGGGTCGCCGGACCCCGAGCCACGGCCGCCACCGACCTCCCTACGCCGCCCGCGCCGGGATCCGGCGAGATCCAGCCCGGATCCGCCATCTCCGGCGAGGTCCACTCCTCTTCCTTCCATCTCCGGCGAGATCCGCCGCCGCCTCGGTTCGCGCGCCGGATGAACCCTAGATTTGGAGGTCTATATTTTCACGAAGTCCCCGAGTTTTCCAGATTCACATGCCCATGTTCATCATGTCGTAACTTTGCATCCTTAGCTCCGTTTTGGGCATATAGCATATCAAAATGTTCGTCTCAGAGAGCATATCATTTCATCTCATTGTATCATTTTCATTTGAGTTCATCTTGATGCCCTAAATGCTGTTGGAAGAGTGCTATTTGAGATAATTATCAGATCTGCTGCTCCAATTAGATATTTGTCATTTTTGCCATGATTAATGTGTGCACGATATGCCCCTGAGCTCTACATGAGTTTTGTTATATGTTTTGCCATCTTTCCAGAGGTGCCATCCATGTATTTTGTGATGTGTGTGGTTACTAGCAAAAGCTTGCAAAGTGGTGCATTCGTTAATGCTGATTTCAGGGACTTAGCAATTTCCACTAAGTCCTTGATCTGTTTATCTCAATATGCCATATGTTCATGTTGTTTCCTAGTGATCCGTGCCTCTTTTGAGGATGATCAGTAAGGATTTTTTGTTAAACTTGTAGTGCTCTATCCATCCATGTCTTTGTTTGCAATTATGGAGCACCCTAGCTTGAGTCAATCGAGCTCTACTTTTACTATTTCGTGAATCTGGGCAGATTGTCTACTTGTTAGCAATTTTGCCGAGGATATTGTAGTTGATCCATGCATGCTATGTTATTGTTCTTGCCATGTCTAGCTTGTATTTTGTGTATTCTTGATGGGTGTATGCTTAGTTTGTCATGACTTGCTCTGTAGTGAGTGCATCAAGCTCGTAAACATGCCTACTTGATATCTGTTTTGCATGCTCCAGTTTTTCACTAAGTCTGAGAGTCTGATTATGTTTTTGCCATGTTCACATGCTTGCAATTGTATTTTGTGATCCCTTTTGGCTCAAGGTCACTAAGGGACTTTTGTTAATCTCTTTGAGTAGCTCCATTCCCTGCTTTACTTTGCCATGTTCAGTTCCTGTAGTATATAGTTTTCTTGCTCCAAAGTGTGCTACCTGATCTGAAATTCCAGGCTTGTGTTAATTTCACTAAGTCTGAAATCTGTTTACCGTTTGCATTTTTGCCATGCTTGTTTGAACCTGTTAATGAATGAATTGGCCATAGCTCAGTGTTCATCTTGTGTTAAGCATCATGAATGGATCCCTGCCATGTATTTTGTTGCCATGTTTGGGTGCTGTAGCATGTTCATCTTGTTGCATTTAGATGGCTACTTGTTGTATATCGCAGACCGGTGTCATATTTGAATTGCTTGCCATTTCCAAACCATAACTCCGATTCTGGTGATCTTTATATCGTTTTCAAGCGATTTCATCTCACCTTTCCAGTGGCACACTTGGATTCCAAAGTTGAGGCCAGGTTCATGCATTCCTTGTCAAATCATGCATATGCATCGCATACCGCATCCCGCATATCATACCATGTTCATGTGTTGGTTGTTTATTATGTTGTGTGCTTCTTTCCGGTGTTTGCTTCTTTGGTTTGGATCCTGTAATGTCGTGTTTGTGAGCACCCGTTCGACTACGTCCGTTTGTCTTCTTCATGGACTCGTTGTTCTTCCTTGCGGGATTTCAGGCAAGATGTTCATACCCTCGAAATCACTACTATCTTTGCTTTGCTAGATGCTCGCTCTTTTGCTATGCCTATGTTGCAATACCTACCACTTGCTTATCATGCCTCCCATATTGTTAAGCCAATCCTCTAACCCACCTTGTCCTAGCAAACCATTGTTTGGCTATGTTACCGCGTTGCTCAGCCCCTCTTATAGCGTTGTTAGTTGCAGGTGAAGATTGAAGTTTGTTCCTTGTTGGAACATGGAGTTGTTGTTCCTTGTTGGAACATGTTTACTTGTTGGGATATCACTATATATCTTATTTAATTAATGCATCTATATACTTGGTAAGGGGTGGAAGGCTCGGCCTTATGCCTGGTGTTTTGTTCCACTCTTGCCGCCCTAGTTTCCGTCATATCGGTGTTATGTTCCCGGATTTTGCGTTCCTTACGCGGTTGGGCTATTATGGGAACCCCTTGACAGTTCGCCTTGAGTAAAACTCTTCCAGCAATGCCCAACATTGGTTTTACCATTTGCCACCTAGCCTTTTCTTTTCCCTTGGGAGTCGCGCTCCTGAGGGTCATCATTATTTTAACCCCCCCCCTCCCGGGCCAGTGCTCCTCTGAGTGTTGGTCCAACCGAGCGATGTCCGGGGCTACCAGGGGCAACTCTGGGCCGGCCTACCCGACGTCTGGCTCATCTGAGTGTGCCCTGAGAACGAGATATGTGCAGCTCCTATCGGGATTTGTCGGCACATGCGGGCGGTGTTGCTGGATTTGTTTTACCCTGTCGAAATGTCTTGTAACCGGGATTCCGAGTCTGATCGGGTCTTCCTGCTAGAAGGTCTATTCCTTCGTTGACCGTGAGAGCTTGTCATGGGCTAAGTTGGGACACCCCTGCAGGGATTTGAACTTTCGAAAGCCGTTCCCGCGGTTATGGGCAGATGGAAATTTGTTAATGTCCGGTTGTAGATAACTTGAACCTTAACTTAATTAAAATGAGTCAACTGCGTGTGTAACCGTGATAGTCTCTTTCCGGCGGAGTCCGGGAAGCGAACACGGTGTTGGAGTTATGCTTGACGTAGGTTGTTCTAGGATCACTTCTTGATCATAGTTCTCCGTTCGTGCTTTGCCTTCTCTTCTCGCTCTCTTTTGCAAACAGTTTAGCCACCATATATGCTAATCGCTTGCTGCAGCTCCACCTCATACCTTTACCTTACCCATAAGCTTAAATAGTCTTGATCGCGAGGGTGCGAGATTGCTGAGTCCCCGTGACTCATAGATACTTCAAAAACCAGCTTGCAGGTGCCGTTGAACCGTGCAGATGAAGCAACCGAGCTCAAGGAGGAGCTCGATGAAGATCTTGTCCTTTGTGTTGTTTCGTTTCAGTCGATCAGTAGTGGAGCCCAGTTGGGGTCGATCAGGGACCTTGTCGCATTTGGGGTTCTTCTTTTATTTTGGTTCCGTAGTCGGACCTTGATTGTATCTAGATGATGTAATGCTTTATTCACGTAATTGTGTGAAGTGGCGATTGTAAGCCAACTATGTATCTTTTTCCCTTATGTATTACATGGGTTGTGTGAAGATTACCTCACTTGCGACATTGCTTTCAATGCGGTTATGCCTCTAAGTCGTGCTTCGACACGTGGGAGATATAGCCGCATCGAGGGCGTTAAAAGTTGGTATCAGAGCCTTCCCCAACCTTAGGAGCCCCATTGCTTGATCGAATGAGCGGACGAGTTGAGTTTATAAAAATGTTTTGAGTCATTTAGGAATTATATATCAGAGAGTTTAGGAATTCTTTTTACTCCCCAGTCCCTTCATCGCTCTGGTAAGGCATCCTGACGTAGAGTTTTGACTCTTCTCTTCTCAAATTTCACTAAAAAAATTAGGATCACGCGGGTATCTTGGAATCGTTCCGATGGTTTTGTGACGAGAACATTGTTCTTGGTGCCTCCTGGCATTTAGGGGTTGTGGCAGTGTCCCGGGGAGTTGAGCTCCGAGGTGTTGTCGTCACAATTTTATCGTTGCAGTTCTGGAATACCTGAGTTTAGTTCGCCGACATTGAAAATCTCTTTTATGCAGTTGTTGGTGAGATAACCTCGACGCCACCCAATACAGGGGCGGGAGTTCGGGAGTATTGACATAACTTGTATAATGGATGCTTTTCGAAGGTCGAGGTAGATGACTTCCGAAGGTTTCTTGGTTATGTGTTGAAGGATGGATACAGCTGGATGTAGGATTTGCTAGTTTGGGTGAGATATTATGCTTCCCCTGTATCCCCAACACCTGATTGCATAACCAGAAAATTTCGGGAGTTTATAAGTGGGAATTCAAGTAGCTCTTAGGATATCTTTCCGATGGATGTATGATACGAAATTGGGGTTCGACGTCTAGTGGTCCGCCTATTCATGGTTGGTTTTACAGTGGTCTCGTTGCGTCTTAAAGAGTCCTTGGCTATGCCGACTTGGGGACGCTTCGTATGTCATGTGCACTGCCTTGTACATGATGGTGCTATACGATCGAGCCCGTGTAGGCCCCACCACGAAAACTTCGGACAAAATCTCTATCATATGTTTGTTCCGGCTTATTCTGCAAGCCAATCATTTGTTTTGTTTTGAGTTGTGGTATTCGAGTTGCTTCGAAGTCAAATGTTGATTCCATACCTTCCCTAAGCGGTGTTCCCATACTCCGATGTGAATACAAATCCTTCATGTTCATCAAGATTGTTTTTGTCAGTCCTTTTCTACCGGTGTGTCTCTCTTCAAGTGGATCCGATCACTTCAACATTCACAAATCAATTATCAGTTCTTCTCAATGTTGTTTGTTTCATCCATCTCCAAGTTGCCTTTGTTTTTCCCGCCCTCCCTCCCTTGTGTTTCTTAAAGGACTCAGATTTCTTAATCGAGTATCCATCTTATTGATGTGAAGCCTCTCCATTCTTTTCCTTCAATGTTCTTATCCGGTGATTCTCATGAAGATACTAACGGAGCTTCAAGTTCGTCATTCTTCATTCTTTTCATCTCCGGTGGTTTCAAGTCATGCTTTGTTGATCATATCCTTTCCTCGTTTCAAATACCTTTTCTTACCGGTGCACCTCTTTATCATTCACCTTTCGCTATTCATTTGTTCCGGAGTGCTAAAGATATTTCGAAGATTTGTGTTTTCACCTTGCATCCATTCAAGCTATTTCGGGGTCCTATCGTATTCAAGCCACTTAACACAACCGGTGCAACCTCTCTTTTGAATCATTCAACGGTGTTTCTTTTGAGTGGGCCATAACCCACATGTCTTTTTCGAGGATCTTACCTGACTCCTCTTATTTTCTCGGAGCTATCCTCAAATTTCTTTTCGGAGTTTGACGTAAGAATGATTTATTTTCTCGGAGCTTTTCTCCAAGATCTGTTGAATTCTTTTCATTGTTGGCTCAACCTTCCATTTTTCATCCTGGAGTATCTCAACAATTTAGTGGTGTTTCTCATCATGTGAAGACCGAAGAAGATTTTTTCTCCCAATCTTGTTCTTGTCTCTTCAAGACTCGTCATTCTAGCTTGCTGCCATCCTGTCATAATTGTTTTGATCGTGATAATTCTTTTCACCTATCCGGAGCAATTCAAGAGTCTTCTCAGTTTGATTATCCGGAGTCCATCAATTAAGGTGTATTCATTCTCAGCTGTCAGTTATCATTCCCCAATTTTACCGGTGCTTTGTTCAAGTGATCTTTAATCGGCTCGTGATCTCTTCGTTCTCATGTATCTAAATCCTCTCAAGTATCTTTGTTCATTTGCTAATTCTTACCGGTGATTCACCCCTACTTTGATCATTTTCAATTCTTACGGTGATTTGCTCAAGATTCTATTCCATGGTTATCATGTCAACTCATTCGTCGTTTTCCAAATCCTACCGATGGTTCGTCGAAGACCTTCCCAAGTTTATGTTATATCTCTCTTAATCTTTTCTACGAGAATAAGTAATATGTCAAATCCGTTGATTGTCATCAATTTAATTGGTGAAGGATAAGCATAATGTAGTTCTTATTCTTGATCGAGTATATTCAATTCCTTATTCCGGAGCCTCATCAAAATTCTTGGTTTCAATTGTTTCATCTTTTATTTTCCCGGAGTTCCAACCTCTTTCAATTATATCACCATGGAGATTCATCTAAATCATTACAAGGTTTCACCTTGTGTTTTCAACTTCTTTTGATTTTATCATCATTTTGTTTACCAGAGTTACTCAGGGATGTCCTACATGATGGTTCATCGAGGTTTTATTTCCTTCTCGAAGCGTTCATCAACATTCTTCTCAATGGAGTTCAAGCATTCTTCATCTTGCAATCCGGAGTTCAATTCTTTCTACCGTGTCAATTGAGGTGGTATTATGTCATTCTTGATAATTGAGTTCATGTTTCATGATTCACATGTTATCAAGGATGAGACATTTTAAATCCATCAATCTCGTCAATTGAGTTATCTTGGGTTATATTCCACCTAAAGCCTTCCCTAAGGTTTGTTGCTATCCATGGCGCTTATAAAGGACCCAAGATCTTCTTTATCCTCCAGTTGGAAATATTTTTCTCGTCTCCTTGTTCTATCAATCCAATTCTTTTCCCATGAGTGGCAGGTTGTCACCTCATATTTTGAGCTGTATTCCATAAGACCATATCAAGCTTATTCTTTTCGTTGTTGGTTTTCCAACAACTCCGTTCTAGCATTTCTGGTAAGCGTGCTTCCTCGAGGTCTTATTTTCCTTCGTTCATCCCATTCCATTCTTACTTTTGTTCCGGAGGCATTGCGTTGTTGTTTTCTTCAACCATCATCTCATTTCATCTAAGATCATGTTCTTTCCTGTGCTTATCCATCTAACCGGAGTGTCGTGTCATCTCTTCTAGTTCTTTTCATCTTATCAAGTATTTCATCTCTTTTCAACCGAAGTGCTCTCCGAATTTGTTCTTCCTTCTTACTCTTCCCTACCGGAGTGCTTTCAACTTTGTTCTTCTTCGTTGCATTCTTTCTTTATATGGCTTAACCTTTTCAAGGTTATTTGGTTTCACTCGTTTGTCAAAGGAGCAACTTAGTTTTACCTCTTCTTTTTTCTCTTCCGTTGTCCCTCCGGTGCCATTCTAGATCTCAGGACGAGATCCTCTCGTAGTGGTGGAGTGTTATAACGCCCCGAGACCGATGTGCCAGGTGTCCGCCAGTTATTCGCTGTTATTGCCTTGTCATTGCTTGCGTGTCATGCATTGCATATCATGTCATCATGTGCATTTCATTTGCATACGTGTCCATCTCATGCATCCGAGCATTTTCCCCGTTGTCCGTTTTGCATTCCGGCGCTCCTATCTCCTCCGGTGGTCATTTCTACCTTTCTTTCATGTGTGGGGATTAAACATTTCCGGATTGGACCGAGACTTGCCAAGCGGCCTTGGTTTACTATCGGTAGACCGCCTGTCAAGTTTTGTACCATTTGGACTTCGTTTGATGCTCCAACGGTTAACCGAGGGACCGAAAAGGCCTCGTGTGTGTTGCAGCCCAACACCCTTCCAAAGTGGCCCAAAACCCACCTAAACCCCTTCCATCCCCTCGGTCGTTCGATCATGATCGTGTGGCCAAAAACTGCACCTCATTTGGACTCTCCTAGCTCCCTCTACCTATATATATGTGATCCCCTCCGAAATTCGCGCAGACGAAACCCTAAAACTCCCCCGCGCGCCGCCGGACATTTCATCCCGCGCCGCCGGACAATGTCCGCCACCGCCACCACCTCACCCCGACCTATCACGAGCCGCCACCTCAGCCGCTGCTCCGCCCGCATCCACTCACGGCGCGCCATGTGGCGCCGCCTCTCTCTCCTCTCGCGCGCGCCGTCGAGGCCCGCCCCAGCCCGCGCCCGGCCCTCCTCCGCGCCGACCGGGCCCGAGCTCCTGAGCCCCCGCGTGCCTCTCTCCGCCGCACGCTCGCCTTCGCCTCCGTTTGCCTCACAGGCAACCTGCCCGCGCCGCCTTCGCGCCCTCGCCGCCGGTGAGCCGCCGCCGTCGCCTTGGGTCGCCGGACCCCGCGCCACGGTCGCCGCCGACCTCCCTACGCCGCCCGCGCCGGGATCCGGCCGGATCTGGCGAGATCCGGCCCGGATCCTATCACAGCCCTAGAATTTGATTGCAATTAGTATCATAAGCATCCATGCATCATGTCTATATTTGTTTGAAAGTTGAAATGGGGATGGCAGAAACCCCCAGCACCACTTAATCCAACTAGGGTTACTAAAATATTTTTCAATGATCCTCAAATGCCCTTCAAAAATGTTCATCATCTTTGTCTTGGTCTAAAACCTCTGACAAAAATGGTGCAATACTTTCTAGGTCATCCAAAGGTCACTGGATTAAATCATATGTTATTTGAATTTGGGCATTTAAATGCTAGTAAATATTTTAAATGCCCAAGTAATCCTAAACTGAAATGTTCCATGCTGGATATATTCTAAACAGCGGGCATGTTCAGTTTGGTGATTTTTGAAAGGGTCTAAGTATTTTTAATAAAGCCCTAAAGACTACAGAAAAATAGAAAACAAATTAAAAGAGAAAGAGGGAGAACCTACCTGGTGGGCCAACTGGCCCACCGCTATAGCAGCCCAGCCGGGCAAAGCCAGCCCAGCCCACCTCCACCTCCCTGTCGTCTTCCACCTCCTGCCAGTGGGCAGGAGGGCGTGTGCCCGCGGCACGCACGCGCGCGCCCGGCTACCTCCTGCTTCCCGGGGCGCCCTAAGCCTTCCTTCGCGCCACGCCGCCCCCCCCCAAGACCTGTGTGGATCGATCTCTCCCTCCCTCGCTCTCCCCCTCGCTCGTTCCCCACCATGGCCAAAGCCTCCATGGACGCACCGCCGCCGTTCGCCGCTGCCATCGACCTCCCCACGCCCATCCAGCTATGCCACGAGTTCCGCCTCGACCCCCGCGTCCTCTGCACCAATCCAGGCGCCGCCAGGAGCTCCGTGACGACGACCCCGAGCTCTTCTTCCTCCTTGGACCCGTGGATCACCGCCGGTCGATTCGCGCCATCGAGGACGTCCCCAAGCCCACTGAGCTGCGCTTCGACCTCCCAGTGAGCTCCTCCATCGTTTTCCCCTGTCCCCGTGGCTTGTCGCTTGCCGTAGCCGTGCTAGCCACCGTACCGAGCACCGCCGTCTGCCATGGACGCCGGGCATGGCGCTGCCGTGCCGCTCCACTCAAGCCGACGAGCCTAGCGAGCTCCTAGATGTACCAAGAGGCCGTAGATCCCCTTAGCTGGCCTCGCCGTACCCTGCAGCCCCGCGCCCGCATCAACCCGAGCTCCGGCCGCCGCCTCGCTCGTCGTCGGTGCCTCTGCAGGCCACCCCAGCTCCGACCGCCTCCATCGTTGGATGCGCCACCCTGCTAGCTCCCCGTAGATGCTTCCCGCGCGCCAAACCGCCCCCCGTAGCGAAATCCCGAAGCCCTCCGCCGCGTTTTGGTCACCGCCGGCGGAACTCCGGCGAAGCCAACGTGGCATTGTCATTAGCCACTAATGACCCTACTAAACTAACCCCTAGCTCACTGACGGATGGGCCCCCCTCTCTAATTAACCTGGTTTAGTTTCTGTTTAGTTTTAACTAACCACAAGGGCCCACAGGTCAGTTTGACCTGGCCACGTCACCTGTTGACCAGACCCCACCTGTCTGTGACACTAAATGTCACTAGGTCACTGACCAGTGGGTCCCACTGGTCAGGTTTGACCTGGACCGTGCCCTGTTGACCTTCTGATGTCATGACGATGTCATGCTGACGCAGTAATTAATTTCTGTTTTAAAACAATTCAGAAAATTCCAGAAATTAGTATAAACTTCTAAAATTCATAGAAATTCAACCGTAACTCCAAATGAAATAAGTTATATATGAAAAATTATCAGAAAAATTCAAGGAATCTGTTTATGGTATTTTCATGCATGTTAGAACAACTTATGGCTGCTGATTAGGCCAATTCACATAAATGGAATTTAAACTCTCACATATGGAGTTTGAATTTGAACCTAGGGTTCAAACCAACTCCATTTAACATGTTGCTAGTTGCATTAGCTCAAACCACATCATATTGACGTGTCATGATCATGCATCATGTTGTGCATTGCATTGATTGTGTTCCTTCTCTGTTGCCGGTGGTTGTCCCCTCTCGATAGACGTTGTACCGACGCTGTGATCGTTGATGCTGATGAAGACCCAATGATATCTTCAAAAGTGCCAGGCAAGCAAAACCCCCTTGTTCATTCCGATACAACCCCACTCTCTCGCTCCTGCTCTCTTTTACTGCATTAGGACAACAACGATTCATCTGTTACTTGTTGCGGTAGTTGAACCCCTTATCCTCTGCATGACCTGTCATTGACACAGTAAATAGATGAAACCCACTAGCATGAGTAGGAGTTGTTTGAGCCCTGATGTGCCTACTCAATCATGCTTGTTTGTCATGCCTGCTATTGCATAGAGTTGCGTCAGGTCTGATTCATCGGGAATGAATCGGAGATGTGTGAACATGTCCTACCTTGTGTGAGCTAAGTGTGTGAATACGTTTTTGGTAAAGGTAGCGGTGAGAGGCCATGTAGGAGTACATGGTGGGTTGTCTCATTGCAGCCGTCCTTAGGAACTGAGTTCTGTGTCTGTGATCCATGAACAGCTACTACCACTCATTGGGATCCTTAATTGACCCTCTCGGCTTCTTAATCACCCTAGTACTCTGTCCAGGAGTTGCAACTAGTTTCTGGTGTTTGTAGGTTATGTGTTGGCGGCCGTGCGTAGCGCTGACCCTAGGGGTGGGCTATGTTGCGGTAGATACACCATGGCACGGTGTACCGAGCACCCGTTTGGTGTCTCGGGAACCCCGTTCACATCGTTCGGGGCCGTATGTGGAAACCTCGGCCGGACTCCCTGCGGATGGAACCTGGATAGGCGATAAACCTGGACTAGAGACTTAAGTGTTTAGGTAGGCCGTGGCCGACACCCTCGCCAGGCTTCCGCTTGAAGGTTGCCGAGATACATGACGTGTATATGGTGGTAAGTGGTGGGAGCGTGTGTGAAGAAGTACACCCCTGCAGGGTTATCATTATCTATTCGAATAGTCGGATTCATCGGATATGGAAACTTGGACCCCTTGCATAGTTCATAGACAAGTGAAAGTGGATACTCTAAAACTCGCAAGATAAGTGTGAGTGCTATGGATGGCCTTCTCGTAGGGAGACGGGAGCAGTTCCCTAGTGGTGTATTGAATGGTGAATATGTGGACTCGTGTGCGCCACCTCAAAAGAGTTGCTTGCAGTCGTAGTTCAGGTTAGCCACTGAGTCAAAGCTGGCTTGCTGCAGTTAAACTCCACCACCACCCCTTGTTGATACCGATGCATATGTAGCTAGTTCTGATGTAAGTCTTGCTGAGTACCTTTGTACTCACGTTTGCTTAATTTATGTTTTGCAGAGAGAGACTTCAGTCTCGCTAGTAGTTCCGCGTGGACTTTGACGTTAGCTTGATACCTCAGCTACGATCTTGTGCCCTCGGCAGGATCTGGTAGATAGTCAGGCTTCTTAGCCTTTTTCCATTTGTAGATGTCTGTACTCAGACATGTTAAGCTTCCGCATGTGCTTGATTTGTATGCTGTGATTGTTGGGTCATGAGACCCATGTTTGTAATATCTCGCTCCTCGGAGCCTAAGGAATAAATACTTGAGTTGTAGAGTTATGTTGTGATGCCATGTTGTAATTACACATATCGAGCATATTGTGTGTATGATTGAAATGCTTGGTATGTGTGGGATCCGACAACCTAGTTGTTATCCTTGGCAGCCTCTCTTATGGGGAAATGTAGTCTAGTGCTTCCATGAGCCATAGTAGTCCTCTACAGCCCGGTTCACTAGAGTCCTGCTAGCCCAGCACTACTGCTCAGGACACTTGACTGGCCGGCATGGGTTTCACTTCGTTCCTGTGTCTGTCCCTTCAGGGAAATGTCACGCGGTGACATCTGGAGTCCTGCCTAGCCTGCTACAGCCCGGGTTCCCGGAGTCCTGTTAGCCAGTGCTACAGCCCGGATTCACACGCTGCTGACCGACAAGCTCGATGTGATTCATGTATGCCTGTCCCCATAGGTTAGTGCCGCTTTGGGTTCACGACTAGCCATGTCGGCCCAGGTTCTCTGTCATATGGATGCTAGCGACACTATCATATACGTGAGCCAAAAGGCGCAAACGGTCCCAGGCCATGGTAAGGCGACACCCGTGGGAATACCGTGTGTGAGGCCGCAAAGTGATATGAGGTGTTACCGGCTAGATCGATGTGACTTGGAATCGGGGTCCTGACAGATCTGCCATCTCCGGCGAGGTCCACTCCTCTTCCTTCCATCTCCGGCGAGATCCGCCGCCGCCTCGGTTCCCGCGTCGGATGAACCCTAGATCTGGAGGTCTATATTTTCACTAAGTCCCCGAGTTTTCCATATTCATATGCCCATGTTCATCATGTCATAAGTTTGCATCCGTAGCTCCGTTTTGGGCATATAGCATATCAAAATGTTTGTCTCGGAGAGCACATCATTTCATCTCATTGCATCATTTTCATTTGAGTTCATCTTGATGCCCAAAATGCTGTTGGAAGAGTGCTATTTCAGATAATTATCAGATCTGCTGCTCCAATTAGATATTTGTCGTTTTTGCCATGATTAATGTGTGCATGATATGCCCCTGAGCTCTACATGAGTTTTGTTATATGTTTTGCCATCTTTTGAGAGGTGCCATCCATGTATTTTGTGATGTGTGTGGTGACTAGCACAAGCTTGCAAAGTGGTGCATTCGTTAATGCTGATTTCAGGAACTTAGCATTTTCACTAAGTCCTTGATCTGTTTATCTCAATATGCCATATGTTCATGTTGTTTCCTAGTGATCCGTGCCTCTTTTGAGGATGATCAGTAAGGATGTTTTGTTAAACTTTTAGTGCTCTATCCATTCATGTCTTTGTTTGCAATTATGAAGCACCCTAGCTTGAGTCAATCGAGCTCTACTTTTGCTATTTCGTGAATCTGGGCAGATTGTCTACTTGTTAGGAATTTTGTCGGGGATGTTGTAGTTGATCCGTGCATGCTATGTTATTGTTCTTGCCATGTCTAGCTTGTATTTTGTGTATTCTTGATGGGTGTATGCTTAGTTTGTCATGACTTGCTCTGTAGTGAGTGCATCGAGCTCGTAAACATGCCTACTTGATATCTGTTTTGCATGCTCCAGTTTTTCACCAAGTCTGAGAGTCTGATTATGTTTTTGCCATGTTCACATGCTTGCAATTGTATTTTGTGATCCCTTTTGGCTCAAGGTCACTAAGGGACTTTTGTTAATCTCTTTGAGTAGCTCCATTCCCTGCTTTACTTTGCCATGTTCAGTTCCTGTAGCATATAGTTTTCTTACTCCAAAGTGTGCTACCTAATCTGAAATTCCAGGCTTGTGTTAATTTCACTAAGTCTGAAATTTGTTTACCGTTTGCATTTTTGCCATGCTTGTTTGAACCTGTTAATGAATGAATTGGCCGTAGCTCAGTGTTCATCTTGTGTTAAGCATCATGAATGGATCCCTGCCATGTATTTTGTTGCCATGTTTGGGTGCTGTAGCATGTTCATCTTGTTGCATTTAGATGGCTACTTGTTGTATATCGCAGACCGGTGTCATATTTGAATTGCTTGCCATTTCCAAACCGTAACTCCGATTCCGGTGATCTTTATATTGTTTTCAAGCGATTTCATCTCACCTTTCCAGTGGGATACTTGGATTCCAAAGTTGAGGCCAGGTTCATGCATTCCTTGTCAAATCATGCATATGCATCGCATACCGCATCCCGCATATCATACCATGTTCATGTGTTGGTTGTTTACTATGTTGTGTGCTTCTTTCCGGTGTGTGCTTCTTCGGCTTGGATCCGGTAACGTCGTGTTTGTGAGGACCCATTCGACTACGTCCGTTTGTTTTCTTCATGGACTCGTTCTTCTTCCTTGCGGGATTTCAGGCAAGATGTTCATACCCTCGAAATCACTACTATCTTTGCTTTGCTAGATGCTCGCTCTTTTGCTATGCCTATGTTGCGATACCTACCACTTGCTTATCATGCCTCCCATATTGTTAAGCCAAGCCTCTAACCCACCTTGTCCTAGCAAACCGTTGTTTGGCTATGTTACCGCGTTGCTCAGCCCCTCTTATAGCGTTGTTAGTTGCAGGTGAAGATTGAAGTTTGTTCCTTGTTGGAACATGGAGTTGTTGTTCCTTGTTGGAACATGTTTACTTGTTGGGATATCACTATATATCTTATTTAATTAATGCATCTATATACTTGGTAAGGGGTGGAAGGCTCGGCCTTATGCCTGGTGTTTTGTTCCACTCTTGCCGCCCTAGTTTCTGTCTTATCGTTGTTATGTTCCTGGATTTTGCGTTCCTTACGCGGTTGGGCTATTATGGGAACCCCTTGATAGTTTGCCTTGAGTAAAACTCTTCCAGCAATGCCCAACATTGGTTTTACCATTTGCCACCTAGCCTTTTCTTTTCCCTTGGGAGTCGCGCTCCTGAGGGTCATCATTATTTTAACCACCCCCCCCCCCGGGCTAGTGCTCCTCTGAGTGTTGGTCTAACTGAGCGATGTCCGGGGCTACCAGGGGCAACTCTGGGCTGGCCTACCCGACGTCTGGCTCATCTGAGTGTGCCCTAAGAACGAGATAAGTGCAGCTCCTATCGGGATTTGTCGGCACATTCGGACGGTGTTGCTGGATTTGTTTTACCCTGTCGAAATGTCTTGTAACCGGGATTCCGAGTCTGATCGGGTCTTCCTGCTAGAAGGTCTATTCCTTCGTTGACCATGAGAGCTTGTCATGGGCTAAGTTGGGACACCCCTGCAGGGATTTGAACTTTCGAAAGCCGTGCTCGCGGTTATGGGCAGATGGGAATTTGTTAATGTCCGGTTGTAGATAACTTGAACCTTAACTTAATTAAAAATGAGTCAACTGCGTGTGTAACCGTGATGGTCTCTTTCCGGCGGAGTCCAGGAAGCGAACACAGTGTTGGAGTTATGCTTCACGTAGGTTGTTCTAGGATCACTTCTTGATCATAGTTCTCCGTTCGTGCTTTGCCTTCTTTTCTCGCTCTCTTTTGCGAACAGTTTAGCTACCATATATGCTAGTCGCTTGCTGCAGCTCCACCTCATACCTTTACCTCACCCATAAGCTTAAATAGTCTTGATCCTGAGGGTGCGAGATTGCTGAGTCCCCGTGACTCACAGATACTTCCAAAACCAGCTTGCAGGTGCCGTTGAACCGTGCAGATGACACAACCGAGCTCAAGGAGGAGCTCAATGAAGATCTTATCCTTTGTGTTGTTTCATTTCAGTCGATCAGTAGTGGAGCCCAGTTGGGGTCGATCGGGGACCTTGTGGCATTTGGGGTTCTTCTTTTATTTTGGTTCCGTAGTCGGACCTTGATTGTATCTGGATGATGTAATGCTTTATTCATGTAATTGTGTGAAGTGGCGATTGTAAGCCAACTATGTATCTTTTTCCCTTATGTATTACATGGGTTGTGTGAAGATTACCTCACTTGCGACATTGCTTTCAATGCGGTTATGCCTCTAAGTCATGCATCGACACGTGGGAGATATAGCCGCATCGAGGGCGTTACAAGTTTTGTGAGTTTTGGAGCTTATGGTCATCTTGGTGACAAGCTCGAGTTCATCGAAAACGGAGTTCACTCGCATCTTCTATGATGTTTTCGATGTTGGAGGTTATGCCGGTTCTTCTCAGTTGGAGGTTTCACTCCTCTATTTGTTGGCATACCTCCCCTGCCTCTTCTTACTATATTATTGGTTCTTGTTTGGTTCTTCTCTTTGTGAGTTTTGGAGCTTATGGTCATCTTGGTGACAAGCTCAAGTTCATCAAAAACGGAGTTCACTCGCATCTTCTATGATGTTTTCGATGTTGGAGTTTATGCCAGTTCTTCTCAGTTGGAGGTTTCACTCCTCTATTTGTTGGCATACCTCCCCTACCTCTTCTTACTATATTATTGGTTCTTGTTTGGTTCTTCTCTTTGTGAGTTTTGAAGCTTATGGTCTTCTTGGTGACAAGCTCGAGTTCATCGAAAACGGAGTTCACTCGCATCTTCTATGATGTTTTCGATGTTGGAGGTTATGCCGGTTCTTCTCAGTTGGAGGGTTCACTTCACTATTTGTTGGCATACCTCCCTTGCCTCTTCTTCCTATATTATCAGTTCTTGTTTGGTTCTTCTCTTTGTGAGTTTTGGAGCTTATGGTC
>NW_025226209.1:41704-42818 GCF_018294505.1 Triticum aestivum | reverse complement strand
TTTCGATGTTGGAGGTTATGCCGGTTCTTCTCAATTGGAGGTTTCACTCCTCTATTTGTTTGCATACCTCCCCCGCCTCTTCTTACTATATTATTGGTTCTTGTTTGGTTCTTCTCTTTGTGAGTTTTTGAGCTTATGGTCATCTTGGTGACAAGCTCGAGTTCATCGAAACAGAGTTCACTCGCATCTTCTATGATGTTTTCGATGTTGGAGGTTATGCCGGTTCTTCTCAGTTGGAGGTTTCACTCCTCTATTTGTTGGCATACCTCCCCTGCCTCTTCTTACTATATTATCGGTTCTTGTTTGGTTCTTCTCTTTGTGAGTTTTGGAGCTTATGGTCATCTTGGTGACAAGCTCGAGTTCATCGAAAACGGAGTTCACTCGCATCTTCTATGATGTTTTCGATGTTGGAGGTTATGCCGGTTCTTCTCAGTTGGAGGTTTCACTCCTCTATTTGTTGGCATACCTCCCCTGCCTCTTCTTACTATATTATCAGTTCTTGTTTGGTTCTTCTCTTTGTGAGTTTTGGAGCTTATGGTCATCTTGGTGACAAGCTTGAGTTCCTCGAAAACGGAGTACACTCGCATCTTCTATGATGTTTTCGATGTTAGAGGTTATGCCGGTTCTTCTCAGTTGGAGGTTTCAGTCCTCTATTTGTTGGCATACCTCCCATGCCTCTTCTTACTATATTATCGGTTCTTGTTTGGTTCTTCTCTTTGTGTGTTTTGGAGCTTATGGTCATCTTGGTGACAAGCTCGAGTTCATCGAAAACAGAGTTCACTCGCATGTTCTATGATGTTTTCGATGTTGGAGGTTATGCCGGTTCTTCTCAGTTGGAGGTTTCACTCCTCTATTTGTCGGCATACCTCCCCTGCCTCTTCTTACTATATTATTGGTTCTTGTTTGGTTCTTCTCTTTGTGAGTTTTGGAGCTTACGGTCATCTTGGTGACAAGCTCGAGTTCATCGAAAACGGAGTTCACTCACATCTTCTATGATGTTTTCGATGTTGGAGGTTATGCCGGTTCTTCTCGGTTGGAGGTTTCACTCCTGTATGTGTTGGCATACCTCCCCTGCCTCTTCTTACTATATTATCGGTTCTTGTTTGGTTCTTCT
>NW_025226209.1:36247-36933 GCF_018294505.1 Triticum aestivum | reverse complement strand
TCCTCTATTTGTTGGCATACCTCCCCTGCCACTTCTTACTATATTATTGGTTCTTGTTTGGTTCTTCTCTTTGTGAGTTTTGGAGCTTATGGTCATCTTGGTGACAAGCTCGAGTTCATCGAAAACGGAGTTCACACGCATCTTCTATGACGTTTTCGATGTTGGAGGTTATGTCGGTTCTTCTTAGTTGGAGGTTTCACTCATCTATTTGTTGGCATACCTCCCCTACCTCTTCTTACTATATTATTGGTTCTTGTTTGGTTGTTCTCTTTGTGAGTTTTGGAGCTTATGGTCATCTTGGTGACAAGCTCGAGTTCATCGAAAACGGAGTTCACTCGCATCTTCTATGATGTTTTCGATGTTGGAGGTTATGCCGGTTTTTCTCAGTTGGAGGTTTCACTCATCTATTTGTTGGCGTACCTCCCCTACCTCTCCTTACTATATTATTGGTTCATGTTTGGTTCTTCTCTCTGTTAGTTTTGGAGCTTATGGTCATCTTGGTGACAAGCTCGAGTTCATCGAAAACGGAGTTCACTCGCATCTTCTATGATGTTTTCGATGTTGGAGGTTATGCCGGTTCTTCTCAGTTGGAGGTTTCACTCCTCCATTTGTTGGCATACCTCCCCTACCTATTCTTACTATATTATCGGTTCTTCTCTTTGTGAGTTTTGGAGCTTATGGTCATC
>NW_025226209.1:33484-34488 GCF_018294505.1 Triticum aestivum | reverse complement strand
GTTCTTCTCACTTGGAGGTTTCACTCCTCTATTTGTTGGCGTACCTCCCCTACCTCTTCTTACTATATTATCGGTTCTTGTTTGGTTCTTCTCTTCGTGAGTTTTGGAGCTTATGGTCATCTTGGTGACAAGCTTGATTTCAATGAAAACGGAGTTCACTCGCATCTTCTATGATGTTTTCGATGTTGGAGGTTATGCCGATTCTTCTCAGCTGGAGGTTTCACTCCTCTATTTGTTGGCATACCTCCCCTGCCTCTTCTTACTATATTATCGGTTCTTGTTTGGTTCTTCTCTTTGTGAGTTTTGGAGCTTATGATCAACTTGGTGACAAGCTCAAGTTCATCGAAAACAGAGTTCACTCGCATCTTCTATGATGTTTTCGATGTTCGAGGTTATGTCGGTTCTTCTTAGTTGAAGGTTTCACTCCTCTCTTTGTTGGCATACCTCCCCTGCCTCTTCTTACTATATTATCGGTTCTTGTTTGGTTCTTCTCTTTGTGAGTTTTGGACCTTATGGTCATCTCGGTGACAAGCTTGAGTTCATCGAAAACGGAGTTCACTCGCATCTTCTATGATGTTTTCGATGTTGGAGGTTATGCCGGTTCTTCTCAGTTGAAGGTTTCACTCCTCTCCTTGTTGGCATACCTCCGCTGCCTCTTCTTACTATATTATCAGTTCTTGTTTGGTTCTTCTCTTTGTGAGTTTTGGAGCTTATGGTCATCTTGGTGACAAGCTCGAGTTCATCAAAAACGGAGTTCACTCGCATCTTCTATGATGTTTTCGATGTTGGAGGTTATGCCGATTCTTCTCAGCTGGAGGTTTCACTCCTCTATTTGTTGGCATACCTCCCCTGCCTCTTCTTACTATATTATCGGTTCTTGTTTGGTTCTTCTCTTTGTGAGTTTTGGAGCTTATGTTCATCTTGGTGACAAGCTCGAGTTCATCGAAAATGGAGTTCACTCGCATCTTCTATGATGTTTTCGATGTTGGAGGTTATGCCGGTTC
>NW_025226209.1:8991-33472 GCF_018294505.1 Triticum aestivum | reverse complement strand
TTCTTACTATATTATCGGTTCTTGTTTGGTTCTTCTCTTTGTGAGTTTTGGAGCTTATGGTCATCTTGGTGACAAGCTCGAGGTCATCGAAAACGTAGTTCACTCGCATCTTCTATGATGTTTTCGATGTTGGAGGTTATGCCGGTTCTTCTCAGTTGGAGGTTTCACTCCTCTATTTGTTGGCATACCTCCCCTGCCTCTTCTTACTATATTATTGGTTTTTGTTTGGTTCTTCTCTTTCTGAGTTTTGGAGCTTATGGTTATAACGCCCTCGATGCGGCTATATCTCCCACGTGTCGAAGCACGACTTAGAGGCATAACCGGATTGAAAGCAATGTCGCAAGTGAGGTAATCTTCACACAACCCATGTAATACATGAGGGAAAAAATATACATAGTTGGCTTACAATCGCCACTTCACACAATTACATGAATAAAGCATTACAACATCCAAATGCAATCAAGGTCCGACAACGGAGCCAAAATAAAAGAAGACTACCCCAAAAGCGACAAGGTCCCTCGATCGGCCCCAACTGGGCTCCACTACTGAACAACTAGAACGAAACAACACAAAGGACAAGAGCTTCATCGAGCTCCTCCTTGAGCTTGGTTGCGTCATCTGCACGGACTCATCGGCACCTGCAAGCTGGTTTTGGAAGTATCTGTGAGTCACGGGGACTCAGCAATCTCGCACCTTCGCGATCAAGACTATTTAAGCTTATAGGTAAGGCAAAGGTATGATGTGGAGCTGCAGCAAGCGGCTAGCATATATGGTGGCTAACATACGCAAATGAGAGCGAGAAGAGAAGGCAAAGCACAGTCGATAAAAGTATGATCAAGAAGTGATCCTAGAACAACCTACGTCAAGCATTACTCCAACACCGTGTTCACTTCCCGGACTCCGCCGGAAAGAGACCATCACGGTTACACACGCGGTTGATGCATTTTAATTAAGATAAACTTTAAGTTTTCTACAACCGGACATTAACAAATTCCCATCTGCCCATAACCGCGGGCACGGCTTTCGAAAGTTCAAATCCCTGCAGGGGTGTCCCAACTTAGCCCATGACAAGCTCTCACGGTCAACGAAGGAATAGACCTCCTCCCGAGACATTCCGATCAGACTCGGTATCCCGGTTCTACAAGACATCCTCGACAATGGTAAAACAAGTCCAGCAAGACCGCCTGTAGCGACCTGACCCGAATGGATCAAGTGCTCTGTGCTCAGGTGTCATCCCTGGATCAGTAATGCTGACACCACACAGTACATCGAAGGATTTATAGCAGAGTGGCAATCACACACTTATTACATCGTTGTCTCAAAGAGAACTTATTACAATAAATATGGCTTAAGGCCATCTAATAACGATGATAGCGGAAGACTCAGAAGATAAATGGGTCCATCAACTCCAACGGCATCACTGAGTATAGAACCACGACCTAAAAGCACCTTACTCGTCGTCTGAAAAGTCTGCAACATGAGAAGTTGCAGCCCGAAAACGGGTCAGCACATGGAATATGCTGGCAATGTAACACATAGAGAGTAATGGAATGAAACAGCTATACTATATGCATATATGGCTGGTGGAAAGCTCTATGGTTACAGTTTTGCGTAAAGCCAGTTTTTCCCTACTGCAAAGGAATAAATTTATTTAACTATCATGGTAGTTGTTAAACATCGAGAATGGTTAACAGCATTCCGATCCCAATTAAGTGAACAATTAAAACCCAACAACATTAATTAGAAGTAACATGATGAGATTCACATGATATTCAAGTACTAGATACTCATGTTGTCCATAACCGGGGACACGGCTAATCATGATTAGTTTGTACACTCTGCAGAGGTTTGCGCACTTTTCCCCACATGACTCGATCGCCTCCGTTTGTTTTCTCGCACTACATGGTGTTTGAGAAATGGATGACCGAGACATAGTCTTTCAGAAGCGCTAGCACCTTACATGTGGGGTAGACCGTACCACCTACAACCCCTACATCTGCTAGTCCACCCCGTAAGAGTTCGCACAACTTATTCAACTATGCCAGAGCCCATAGTAGCATGTGGCTACACACGGAAGTTTCTAGCATGAAAGATCTTATGATCCCTTTGAGCCTGGGTGGCGGTCCAAAATAAAACAGGCAAGTCCTGATAGACATCAGGTGCCTCAATCCACCCAGATGTGTGTTTAAGTTGCCACCTTAGATAAACCATTAAAATTATCAACTCACATCTGTCATGGATATCACTCACCCAATCCACGTCTACTAGCATAGCATGGCATAATAAGCAAACGTAGAAGTAACTCCCAAAGGTTTCATAATACTACAGGTGATAGGTACTACCTCATCTACTTCCCATCCCACAGTTTAATTAGATCCTAATCATGCAAAGTGAGAGGATTGATCTAATGCAATAAAATATGAGTTGTAGAAAAGGTATGATCAAAGTGTTACTTGCCTTGCTGATGATCCGTGAGACCTAGGGTTTCGAAGTAACAAGCGGCGCAATCCGGGTGATCTATCACAGACAAACAACAAGCATACAATAAGTACTCATCTAATGCACAGGTAAAACTCGAACAGGAGAACGAACCAGGAAGTTCAACTTAAGAACTCCGGTTGCAAAGAAAGAACGAACCGAACAAAGAAACGGAAAACAAATGGCGGAAGAAAACAACTCGGTTCTAGCAAGTTGAAACTAGGTCAAATTTTACCGGGGCAAAAACTTGTTTAAGTTGATTAGACGGAACGGCGGTTTCAAAACGAAACTCCAGGCGCTTGAATCACCTGATTCCAATAAACGAGCGACAAAAGAGACTAGAATGAAGATTGGATCTGAGATCACGATTGCGGAACAACTCCGACGAAAAGAAAAGAAGAACGATTAAATGAATGGGTGTCGTTAACCGGGAATAATCGGTGATCACGTTCGTTGAGACGAACGGTCCGAAAGAAGAACGAAAACCGATCTAGGGTTTTCGGAAAAGAAAACTGAAACAAAAAAACGAGAGAAAACCGGAACGGTTAAGAAAGAACCGGAACGGTTTAGAAGAAAAACTGAACCGAGGGGAGAAAAAGAGACGCGGCGCGGGACAACCTCGGCGAGGCTCCGGCGAACGGCGGCGACGGCGGCTATAGGGCGGCGGCGGCGGCTATAGGGCGGCGGCGGGTGAGGGGCGCGGGGTGGCGCGGCTAAGGAGGAGAGGGGCTTGGGGTTTTGATTTGATGTTTTGGAGGGGGGGTGTTGGTATTTATATAGGTGAGGGGAGGGGGTTTCTTGGGGTAGGGGACAAGAAATAGAGTAGGAATAGGAAAGAAAAAGAGCAAACGAAGTAGGACTAAAGTCCTACTAGGACTCCAAAAGGGGCGGCGGCGGCCTGCGCCTGGCGCCTGGCGCGCGCGCGGCTGGGGAGGCGGCCGGCTGGCTGGGCCTTTGGCCCGGCTGGCCTTGGTCCTTTTTTTTTAATCGGTTTTGCACGCAGAAAAACAAAAGAAAACTAAACTAAACAAACTCCAAAATTACTAAAGTAAATTTTCCCCGACTCCTAAAAATGAGCCAAACAAAATGAACTTTACTCCGGACCTGGAATGCAATTTTTGAAAACACGCATTTTTCCCTATCCAAATAAAAAGCAAACAAAACTCCGGCAAAACCAAAATTTGATTTATTCATTAAATCTTCATTTTTCCTAAATCTGGGAAAGTCATATTATTCCCTCTCTCATTATTTTGATATTGGGAAAATAATTGAAGATGAAATAAATAAATCAAATGATCCTCTTTTCAAAATTTGAGAAAACTCAAATATGAAAATAACGAAATCTCCAACTCTCTCCGAGGGTCCTTGAGTTGCGTGAAATTTCTAGGATCGGGCAAAATGCAAGAAAATATGACATGCATGATGATCTAATGTATAACATTTACAAACCTACCCCCCTTAAGATGAATCTCGCCCTCGAGATTCAGGTTGGCTAGAAAATAGCTGAGGGTGGTCCTTGAGCAAATCCTCTTCTCTTTCCCAGGTGGCTTCATCCTCTGAGTGGTGGTTCCACTGAACTTTGCAAAACTTGATAACCTTGCTGCGGGTAACTCTGCTGGCATAATCGAGAATCTTGACTGGCTTCTCCTCATATGTTAAGTCATCCTTCAACTGAATTGCTTCGAGTGGCACGGTATCTCTTAGCAGTACCTCCGCCATCTCGGCGTGACATTTCTTCAGCTGAGAAACATGGAATACATCATGAACTCCTGACAATCCCTTTGGTAATTCCAACTTATAAGCGACTTCTCCCATACGTTGCAAGATCTTATACGGTCCAACAAAACGCAGTGCTAACTTTCCCTTAACTCCAAAGCGCTTAACTCCTCAAAGTGGGGATACTCGGAGATAAACTCTGTCTCCGGTTTCGTAGACTGTCTCCTTGCGTTTAGAATCTGCGTAGCTCTTCTGCCTGGACTGGGCTACCTTGAGCCTCTCGCGAATCAACTTAACTTTCCGTTCAGACTCCTTAATCAAATCTGGTCCAAAGAATTGACGGTCTCCAACTTTGTCCCATGACAACGGTGTCCTGCACCTCCTTCCGTATAAGGCTTCGAAAGGTGACATCTTCAAACTGGTTTGGTAACTGTTGTTATAAGAAAACTCCGCATACGGCAAGTTATCATCCCAACTAGATCCATAATCTAGTGCACAAGCTCTCAGCATATCTTCCAAAATCTGATTGACTCTCTCGGTCTGTCCATCTGTCTGTGGGTGAAAAGTTGTGCAACTGATTAACTCCAGTCTGATTAACTCCAGTCTGGTTCCTAAAGTTTCATGCAACTGATTCCAAAACTTTGAAGTAAATTGGGTTCCTCTATCTGATACGATACTCCTCGGAACTCCATGCAAACAAATGATCCTAGTCATGTATATCTTTGCCAACTTAGCACTGGTGTAAGTGGTCTTAACTGGAATAAAATGTGCTACCTTTGTCAAACGATCAACTACTACCCATATCGAGTCATAGCCTGCTTTTGTCCTGGGTAGTCCTGTGATAAAATCCATGCGTATCTTATCCCACTTCCATTCGAGTATCGGCAATGGTTGTAACAATCCTGCTGGCTTCTGATGCTCTGCCTTTACTCTCTGACATACGTCACAAACTGCTACATATGCTGCAATATCCTTCTTCATTCCGGTCCACCAGAATGTTTCCTTCAAATCCAAATACATCTTGGTATTCCCTGGGTGAATCGAATACGGTGAATCATGTGCCTCTTACAAAATCAACTTCCTGATCTCCGGGTCATTTGGCACATAAACACGGTCCTCAAACCATAGGGTATCGTGCTCATCCTTACGAAATCCCTTTGCATTTTCTTCGCTCAATTTCTCTTTTATAGCAGCAATCTCCTTGTCAGATTTCTGAGCTTCTCTGATTTTATCCATTAATGTTGACTGAATCTCCAATGCTGCTACATAGCCTCTCGGAACTATTTCCAAACATAGCTCACGAAGGTTTTCTGCTAACTCCTTGGGTATTTTCCCCGTCACTAGGGTGTTGACATGGTTCTTACGGCTCAATGCGTCAGCTACTACATTAGCTTTTCCGAGATGGTAATGCAATCTCATGTCATAATCCTTGATGAGCTCCAACCATCTCCTTTGTCTGAGGTTCAACTCCTTCTGCGTGAAAATGTACTTCAAACTCCTGTGATCCGTGTACACCTCACAATGATTTCCGATGATGAAATGTCTCCACGTTTTCAATGCATGCACTACGGCTGCTAACTCCAAATCATGCGTGGCATAATTCAACTCATGAGGCTTCAGTTGCCGTGAAGCATACGAAACAACTCTCCCTTCCTGCATAAGCACTGCTCCAAGTCCTCGATGTGAAGCGTCGCAATACACCTCATAATCTTTGGTCTGATCTGGCAAAATCAATACTGGTGAGGTGACCAAATGTTTCTTCAACTCCTGGAAACTAGCCTCACACTCCTTAGTCCATTTGAACTTAGTATCCTTCTTCAACAACTCCGTCATAGGCTTCGCAATCTTCGAGAAATTCTCAATAAACCTCCAGTAGTATCCTGCGAGTCCAAAAAAACTCCGGATCTCTCCAACTGTTGTTGGTGCTTCCCATTCGGTTACGGTCTCAACCTTTGTGGGGTCAACTGCTATACCCTCTCCAGATATAACGTGTCCGAGGAATCCAACTTCCTTTAACCAAAACTCGCATTTGCTGAATTTGGCATATAACTGATGTTCCCTTAGTTTCTCCAAAACCAAACGCAAATGTTCCTTATGCTGCTCTTCATTCTTTGAATAAACCAGGATGTCATCAATGAACACTATGACGAACTTATCCAAAAACTCCATAAACACTTTGTTCATCAGGTTCATAAAATAGGCAGGTGCGTTAGTCAATCCAAATGACATGAAGGTATACTCATACAGTCCATATCTTGTGGTGAATGCTGTCTTAGGTATGTCCTGCTCTCGAAACTTCAATTGATGGTACCCTGATCGCAAATCGATCTTGGAAAACACTTTAGCTCCTTGCAACCGATCAAACAGATCATTGATCATTGGCAGCGGGTACTTGTTCTTGATGGTTACTTCATTCAATCCCCGATAATCTACAATCATCCTTAATGATCCATCCTTCTTTTCCACTAGAAGTACGGGTGATCCCCAAGGCGAAGAACTTGGGCGAATGTAACCTTTATCCAATAACTCCTTATTCTGATTCTTAATTTCCACCAAATCCTTTGCTGGCATCCGGTACGGTCACTTCGATATTGGGCCTGTACCTGGCAATAACTCAATCAAAAACTCAATGTCTCTATCCGGTGGCATGCCTGGAAATTCCTCAGGAAATACATCTGGAAAATCCTTTACCACTGGTACTTCCTCTTGCACAACTCCTGTTACGCAGTTTACTTGTGTCCTGTTTGGCACATGCCGGGATACATACTTGATCCTTCTTCCTTCTAGTGTGGTAAGAAAAATTGACTTACTAGCACACTCAATATTCCCTTTATACTTTGATAACCAATCCATGCCTAATATCACATCCAATCCTTGAGATTCCAATACTATTAGGTCTGAGGGAAAAACATAGTTACCAATCCTTAATGGTAACCGATCATACCATAAACTTGCCACATACTCCGCTCCTGGCGAGGTTACTAACATGGGTGACCTAAGGGCTTGGGTTGGTAGGTTATACTTATCCACAAATCCCCTTGATATGTATGAATGCGATGCACCAGTATCAAAAGGACGAGTGCGGTAAATGACTTAACCAAAAACTTACCGATTACTGCATCAGGCTGATCTTCAACCTCCTCCACATTAATGTGGTTCACCTGTCCCCTATTGAAAGGGTTCGGCTTCTTCCCAGAGCTTCCATTGCCATTTCCATTCTGGCCTTTGGGGCATTCATTGGCATAATGTCCGGTCTTGGAACACTTGAAACAGGTGACTTGACTCAGGTCTCTCTTGGTTGGGGTCGATGGGATGGTACGGTTCTGGCCGTTGCTTCCTCCATTATCATTCTTGTGGCCATTATGGTTGTGCGAGCTACCTCATCCATGGGTATGCTGAAACTGAAATCCCGGTTTTTGGGGTAAAACGGGGCTTCTGCTGGGCTCCAGAGTTATACTTCCCCTGTCCATACTTCCTTTACGGTTTTCAATCTGCTGTTGCTTTCCTTCAATCATGATGGCACGATCTACCAACTCCTGGTAGTTGTTGAAACTTGCTACCATCAATTTCATGCTTAGTTCATCATTCAGTCCTTCCAGAAACTTCTCCTGCTTAGCTGCATCCGTAGCAACGTCATCGGGGGCATAACGTGCTAACTTGCTGAAATCGTCAACGTACTGGCCAACTGTCCTTCCTCCTTGGCGTAAGTTGCGAAACTCACGCTTCTTCAGGGCCATAGCTCCTGCTGAAACATGGGCAGTGCGGAAAGCTTGCTGAAATTGATCCCATGTGACAGTGTCAACTGGGTAAGTGGCTGTGAAATTCTCCCACCATGCTGCCACGGGTCCGTCAAGCTGGTGAGCGGCAAGCTTCACTTTCTCACCATCCGTGCATCCTACAGTGGTCAACTCCCTTCCTATCTTGCGGAGCCAATCGTCTGCTACTATCGGCTCGGTGCTACTGGAAAACACCGGCGGATTTAGCCTAAGGAAACGGGCTAAGTGGTCAACAGGTGGTGGTGGTGGTGGGTTGTTGTTGTTGTTCTGTTGGTTCTGGACTAACATCTGCATCAATTGATTTTGCTGCTGGATCAACTGAGTGAGTTCCGGTGGGAATCCATTGTCACGCCTCGGAGGCATCTGAGGGTTTAGAAAAGACGAGAATTAAGAATAGAGTGAGGTCTAAAGGGAAAACACTACCCCAATGCACATGAGCAAATGCACACAAAATCACTTCATTCAATCAAACAAGGGCTTACAATCGGTCTAAAACTATCGCAAAAGTGCTCGAACTATAATGTTTACAGGGGGGAAATGCTACTACTATCTGGTGGTCATCTAGAAATTTGAACCGGTGGAAGACTCCATGATATCTGCTCCAGCTTTGTCTTCAAAGTTGGGTTCACTTGGATCCGAATCGGTGTCGTCGATGATGATGTAGTTGTTCGGACATGTGACGTACTCGTCTTCCTCCGTGGATGCTAACTTCCTCTTGAGTTCTTCAATCTCCTGCTTAAGATCGCCATTGTGCCTTGCTAGAGCTACGATCTCGTCCATGTAGTCCTTGCGTGTAGACTTCAGTTCTCCTTCTAGCTCGATGATCCTTGCCTTTGCATTCTTCAACTCTATCATATCATTGCACATCTGGTTCTCGTGGCGTCGAATATGCTGGTTTAACTCTTGGATGAAAGATGCAATGGATCTATCCTTCTTGGTGCTGACTAACTCCCATTGTTCATCTCGGCATCCGCAAATCTGGTAGATAGTGTCCTTGAGGTCTTCTTGGTAAACTTCTCCAATGCGTCCTATGGTGATATGAGCTGCCATGCTCCTTCCCAAACTCCAGGTTGGTGCATTGAAAACACTATCTATGGGCTTCATGATTGGTGCGAATGTCCTTCCCGGAACATGAGTTTGAATCTTCCAGCGCTCCTCTTCAGGCAGAGTGGCGTTGAAGGTTCCCGTGAAGCTTGGTAATCCAATGTTCAGGTACTTGGTGACTTCCTTCAGGTGAAATCCAAATGGTGTGCATTCATCCGGTTGGGCGTACTTAATCTTCGCATTCGTCATCCTAAAAGGGTATAAAAGATGAGGAGTTTAGAAAATGAGAAGAGAATGGTGATCTATGGCTTTAACTTAGTGGTCGTGTCCTACAGTCAGCGTGTGCTCTGATACCATCTCTGTGGCGACCTGACCCGAATGGATCAAGTGCTCTGTGCTCAGGTGTCATCCCTGGATCAGTAATGCTGACACCACACAGTACATCGAAGGATTTATAGCAGAGTGGCAATCACACACTTATTACATTGTTGTCTCAAAGAGAACTTATTACAATAAATATGGCTTAAGGCCATCTAATAACGATGACAGCGGAAGACTCGGAAGATAAATGGGTCCATCAACTCCAACGACATCACTGAGTATAGAACCACGACCTAAAACCACCTTACTCGTCGTCTGAAAAGTCTGCAACATGAGAAGTTGCAGCCCGAAAACGGGTCAGCACATGGAATATGCTGGCAATGTAACACATAGAGAGTAATGGAATGAAACAGCTATACTATATGCATATATGGCTGGTGGAAAGCTCTATGGTTACAGTTTTGCGTAAAGCCAGTTTTTCCCTACTGCAAAGGAATAAATTTATTTAACTATCATGGTAGTTGTTAAACATCGAGAATGGTTGACAGCATTCCGATCCCAATTAAGTGAAAAATTAAAACCCAACAACATTAATTAGAAGTAACATGATGAGATTCACATGATATTCAAGTACTAGATACTCAAGTTGTCCATAACCGGGGACACGGCTAATCATGATTAGTTTGTACACTCTGCAGAGGTTTGCGCACTTTTCCCCACATGACTCGACCGCCTCCGTTTGTTTTCTCGCACTACATGGTGTTTGAGAAACGGATGACCGAGACATAGTCTTTCAGAAGCGCTAGCACCTTACATGTGGGGTAGACCGTACCACCTACAACCCCTACATCTGCTAGTCCACCCCGTAAGAGTTCGCACAACTTATTCAACTATGCCAGAGCCCATAGTAGCATGTGGCTACACACGGAAGTTTCTAGCATGAAAGATCTTATGATCCCTTTGAGCCTGGGTGGCGGTCCAAAATAAAACAGGCAAGTCCTGATAGACATCAGGTGCCTCAATCCACCCAGATGTGTGTTTAAGTTGCCACCTTAGATAAACCATTAAAATTATCAACTCACATCTGTCATGGATATCACTCACCCAATCCATGTCTACTAGCATAGCATGGCATAATAAGCAAACGTAGAAGTAACTCCCAAAGGTTTCATAATACTACAGGTGATAGGTACTACCTCATCTACTTCCCATCCCACAGTTTAATTAGATCCTAATCATGCAAAGTGAGAGGATTGATCTAATGCAATAAAACATGAGTTGTATAAAAGGTATGATCAAAGTGTTACTTGCCTTGCTGATGATCCGTGAGACCTAGGGTTTTGAAGTAACAAGCGGCGCAATCCGGGTGATCTATCGCAGACAAACAACAAGCATACAATAAGTACTCATCTAATGCACAGGTAAAACTCGAACAGGAGAAAAAACCAGGAAGTTCAACTTAAGAACTCCGGTTGCAAAGAAAGAACGAACCGAACAAAGAAACGGAAAACAAATGGCGGAAGAAAACAACTCGGTTCTAGCAAGTTGAAACTAGGTCAAATTTTACCGGGGCAAAAACTTGTTTAAGTTGATTAGACGGAATGGCGGTTTCAAAACGAAACTCCAGGCGCTTGAATCACCTGATTCCAATAAACGAGCGACAAAAGAGACTAGAACGAAGATCGGATCTGAGATCACGATTGCGGAACAACTCCGACGAAAAGAAAAGAAGAACGATTAAACGAATGGGTGTCGTTAACCGGGAATAATCGGTGATCACGTTCGTTGAGACGAACGGTCCGAAAGAAGAACGAAAACCGATCTAGGGTTTTCGGAAGAGAAAACTGAAACAAAAAAACGAGAGAAAACCGGAACGGTTAAGAAAGAACCGGAACGGTTTAGAAGAAAAACTGAACCGAGGGGAGAAAAAGAGACGCGGCGCGGGACAACCTCGGCGAGGCTCCGGCGAACGGCGGCGATGGCGGCTATAAGGCGGCGACGGGTGAGGGGCGTGGGGTGGCGCGGCTAAGGAGGAGAAGGGCTTGGGGTTTTGATTTGATGTTTTGGAGGGGGGTGTTGGTATGTATATAGGTGAGGGGAGGGGGTTTCTTGGGGTAGGGGACAAGAAATAGAGTAGGAATAGGAAAGAAAAAGAGGAAACGGAGTAGGACTAAAGTCCTACTAGGACTCCAAAAGGGGCGGCGGCGGCCTGCGCCTGGCGCCTGGCGCGCGCGCGGCTGGGGAGGCGGCCGGCTGGCTGGGCCTTTGGCCCGGCTGGCCTTGGTCCTTTTTTAATCGGTTTCGCACGCAGAAAAACAAAAGAAAACTAAACTAAACGAACTCCAAAATTACTAAAGTAAATTTTCCCCGACTCCTAAAAATGAGCCGAACAAAATGAACTTTACTCCGGACCTAGAATGCAATTTTTGAAAACACGCATTTTTCCCTATCCAAATAAAAAGCAAACAAAACTCCGGCAAAACCAAAATTTGATTTATTCATTAAATCTTTATTTTTCCTAAATTTGGGGAAGTCATATTATTCCCTCTCTCATTATTTTGATATTGGGAAAATAATTGAAGATGAAGTAAATAAATCAAATGATCCTCTTTTCAAAATTTGAGAAAACTCAAATATGAAAATAACGAAATCTCCAACTCTCTCCGAGGGTCCTTGAGTTGCGTGAAATTTCTAGGATCGGGCAAAATGCAAGAAAATATGACATGCATGATGATCTAATGTATAACATTCCAAATTGAAAATTTAGGATGTTACACCGCCCAATGCGCCGACATCCTGATAGGAGCTGCACATATCTCGTTCTCAGGGCAACACCGGATGAACACTACGTACAGCTAAAACCAGCCCTCAAGTTTCCCCGAGGTGGCGCCGCAAGTGGCTCTAGTTTGGACCAGCACTTAGACAAGCACTGGCCCGGGGGGTTTAAAATAAAGATGACCCTCGGGATGTGCGACTCCCAAGGGAAAAAGGCTAGGTGGCAAATGGTAAAATCAAGGTTGGGCCTTGCTGGAGGAGTTTTATTCAAAGCGAATTGTCAAGGGGTTTCCATTATTACCCAACCGCGTAAGGAACGGAAAATCCGGGAACATAACACCGATATGACGGAAACTAGGGCGGCAAGAGTGGAACAAAACACCAGGCATAAGGCCGAGCCTTCCACCCTTTACCAAGTATATAGATGCATTAATTAAATAAGATATATTGTGATATCCCAACAAGTAAACATGTTCCAACAAGGAACAACAACTCCATGTTCCAACAAGGAACAAACTTCAATCTTCACCTGCAACTAACAACGCTATAAGAGGGGCTGAGCAAAGCGGTAACATAGCCAAACAACAGTTTGCTAGGACAAGGTGGGTTAGAGGCTTGGCTCAACAATATAGGAGGCATGATAAGCAAGTGGTAGGTATCGCGGCATAGGCATAGCAAAAGAGCGAGCAACTAAGCAAGCAAAGATAGAAGTGATTTCGAGGGTATGGTCATCTTGCCTGAAATCCCGCAAGGAAGAAGAACGAGTCCATGAAGAAGATACACGGACGTAGTCGAACGGATCGTCACACACACGACGTTATCGGAACCAACCCGAAGAAGCAACACCGGAAAGAAGCAAACAACATAGTAAACAACCAACACATCAACATGGCATGATGCACAATCGAGTATGATGCATGTCCGGTTTAATGAAGCATGTCATGGCAAAGTGCACAAAGAATCCTACAAATTAAGTGGAGATCAATATGCAACGAGTTGCATATTGACGAAACACCACATGACTTATTTAGTTCTCTCTCTGTTATGTACCCAACAATATTAAATGTTGTTAAACATGGCAAGAGGTGAGGCATAACAAAACTACATCATCTAAACAATTTAAATGGGGCCGTATATAACAAATAACGAATCCGGTAAATCCCCATATGCATTTAGTAATTTGGTGCAACAACAATTTTTAAATATTTAAATCTTATTATCATGATGCGAAAGCAAGTTTTATGCAATTTTTTATTAAGACTTGATAAGAGCATTATGAAGCATTTTTGTCATCATGGCGGAAACAAAAGGGGTGCACGGCGACGATAATGAAATGGTGCCACGGCAATGTTCCGGTTCCGGTAACTCGATTGAGATACCGATGCAAAGGAGAAGTGTGCGGATGCGTGCAAAAGATGGTGGGGCGCTCCCGGATTCCGGGTGTCCCACGAGTTGGCGACAAGGAAACGAGTGACAATTTGGACACGGCGCAACACGATCCTCTCAAACATCGCAAGCATTCATTCACGGATGTCGTCTCGAGGTTATACCTTCGAAGCGTGCGTTATCGGAGGGGTTCGAGTACGATGCGGTGTAGGGGAAGTAGGCATTCTCGGGACGCCGAGGGAAGTAGTGGTTCATGTCCGTAGATGTTCGGGGTCACGGCATGGAACTTGACATCCACGGGGTCTTCGAGTGTCGACAGTAGTTGTTCTATGCATCGGGCGTCAAGGTACTTGTCGTTCTTAGCGAATCCGAAGACGGCGGTAGTTGTACACACGTTGTCGGGGAACTTGTCAGTCCGGTCTTGGCGACGGTAGTGGTGCACAGATCATAGACGTTCTCGAGTCATCGTTAGAGGAGCTTGGCAGATTTGAATCCCTTCGAGGTTGTCATGGTACTTGGGGTCTTCGGACTTGCCGGTCTTGGCGAAACGAAGGGGTACTTGGCGATCAACAGACGTCGTGGTACTTGGGGGTAGTGGTACTTGACACATCGTCATGGTACTTGGCAAAATTCTTCGAGAAGATACTTGACTTTCCGGGCATGGTTCTTCGCGTATCGTTCTTGCTGATCCAAAACCAAGCGAGAAAAAAGGGGCCCCGGGTGGGCAGCAGCAAGGTAGGGCGGTGCGCGAGCAACGACAGGAGATGCCAGAAAAACAAACACAGGTATGGGCATGGCCCGAAGCAGAAGAGGTTGCGATGGTTATGCTCGGAGTAGGAGCATCTCGATGCCGGCAGCTCGATGCAGAGCAGGCGAAGCAGGGTCGCTGCTGCCGAGCAGCTGCTGACAGCCAAGCAGTGGTCTGGAGGCGGGGAAGCAGGAGCAAGGCGGCTTGTTGGCGCGAGGTAAGGCAGCAACGCAGGCGAGGAGTCCCAGCGGCGGAGCTCCATGGGAGGCGCGGTCATGCACTGCTGCTGGAGCTTCTCATGCAGAGGGGAAGCCGGCGGTGTCTAGGCACTAGGGAACCACAGCGAGGAGGAGAAAAGAGCAGGGGCACGCGACTGGGGAAGGTAGGCGGTGGCGGCTTGCTTCAACGCGGGGAAGGTAAGGAAGAAGGGCGCGACGCTCGAGCACTGCGGGCGCACGACGGCAACAACAACGCCATTGCCGGCTACGTCCCATGGCCCCACGCAGGGGAGGCTGAGCAGAGGAACGGAGTGGCCGGCCGCTCGAGTTGCACGCTCCTTCTCTCTCTCTGGCGACGAAACGAGGAAGAGAGGGATCGAGACGAGGAGAGATCGAGAGGAGTGGGTCGAGGGGATCGGGATCGAGGAGATGGTGGAGTCGGGCTGCGGGTCTTCCTCTGGCGGCGCGAGGGGAGAGATGGAGTGAAAGGGACACGGGCTAGGGTTAGCCTAGGGTCAATGGGCCGATGGGCCTAAGTGGCCGGCTAGGCTGGGCCTAGGAAGGCCGGCCCAAAGGAAAGGAGAACAGCCAGGACCTACTGAGCTGCCTCTCCTACTCTTCCCTCTTAACCAAAAAGAGAAAAATACAAATAGATAGAAGGAAAAAAAGAAAGAGAGGGTGTGGATGGAATTTGGGCATGGAAGTTAAATTCCCGGACTCGCAAGAATGATCTTGATCCAAGAAAAAATATAAATGGGCATGTGTACAAAGTTTGGATTGGAACTCGTTTGAATTAAATTCAAATGAGTTCGAAAAAGAAGTGGGCGTTAGAAAGGTCCCAAAATGTTGAGATTTTTGGTAGACCTCCGGAAAAAGATAAAAGAATTTATGGGCGAAGTTTGACGAGCAAACTCGAAGTAGAAAAGACATGTGATTATTTGCAAGTGTGTTCATGGGTGATTCCGAAAATGGAATATTCAATATAGCTCCCTAATATCGGGAGGATATGTTATAAAGAGAATCACCATGTGAATTCCCTTGATTTAAATGGATCAAAGATCCATGCCATTTATTTAGTTGAGTTAACAAAAGAAATGACATGATGCAATGCACATGATGCAAAGATGAAAACGATGAACCAAACAAATCACACACGAAAGCCGGAAACCCTGGAAGGCATATGCAGCTTCGGTCTTGGGGCGTCACAACACTCCACCACTACAAGAGGATCTCGTAACGAGATCTAGGATGGCACCGAAGGGAAAAAGAAGAGGAAGAGAAGAGGTAAAACTAAGTTGCTTCTTTGACAAACGAGTGAGACCAAAGAACCTTGAAAATGTTAAGCCATTTCGAGAAAAGAATGCAACGGAGATGAACGAAGTTGAAAACACTCCGTTAGAAAAGAGGAACAAGGGAGAACAACTTCGGGCAGCACTCCGATTAAAAAGAAAAGGAATTGAATAAGAACTTGGCAAGATGAGAAGATACTTGATGAAATCGCAACACACTGCCTCCGGAACTATTGAATGAATGGAACAAGGGGTAAGAAGGATCTCAGACAGCACCCTGGTTTAAAAGAGATGAAAAAATTGATAAAATGAAAGAGCTTGAGAAAAGGGACACAATACTCTGGTTAAAAGGATAAGCACGATCAAAACATGGTCCTGACAATCCGAGAAGATGGGTTGAGGAGAGCAACATCACAATTCCTCCGGACAGAAGAATAGAAGATAGATAATTGCCATATGAGAATTGAGAAGAAAATGCCAACTTCTGCCACAAAAGAGCTTGAAGAGGCATCTTTAGGGGAAGGGTTGAACGGAATTGTTGGAAAAAACCAACAACGAAAAGAATAAGCTTGAAGTGGGCTTATAGAAGGCATGTCAACATTATGAGGTGACAACTTGCCACTCACGGAAAAGATTGGATTGATAACAACGAGGAGACGAGAAACTTATTTCACCGAGAGAATGAATGAAGAACTTGGATCATTTATGAGCACCACAATTAGCAATGATCCTTAGGGAAAGCTTAAGGTGAAATATAGCCCAATATAACTCCAATGAAGAGATTAATGAATTGGAAAGGATGTGTTGAGCGAAGAGAAAATGATGGATTTAGATATGTCACTCTTGAAAACCTTGTGATCCATGAAACACGAAGGGAAATTATCAACAATGACATAACACCACCTCAAAAGATATGTGTGAAAGAATTGCACTCCGGATTGCAAGATGGAGAATGCTTGAGCTCCTCTGAAAAGAATCTCAATGAAAAATTCAAGAAGGAATTAAATCCTTTATGAACCCTCATGTAGAGCCTCCATGAAGAACTCCGGTTAAAAGAATGATCACAAAGAAGTGAAGGATGACAAGAATAAGGTTGAAGCCTTGCAATGATTAGAGAAGCTTGCGACGAGATAAATGAGAGATCTTGAAACTCCGGGAAAAGAAAAAGCTGAACACAATTGGAATCAAGAAGTTGATGCACCTCCGGAATAAGGAATTAATCACTTGGATGAAAAAGAATAAGAATTACATTATGCTTATCTTCACCAATTCAAATTGATGAGAACCAATGGAATTGGCATACTACTTATTCTCATAGAAAGGATTAAGATAGATAATGCGCAAACTTGAAGAGGCCTTCGATGATCCACCGGTAGGATTTGAAAGAATGGAAGTATGATAACGTAAGAAGAGGAATCTTGAACAAACCACTGTAAGAATTAAAATGAATGAAGAAAAGATAAAGAAACATCGGGAAGAATTATAAAATGAACAGAGATTGAGAGGATTTAGAAACATGAGGACGAACAGATCACGAGCCGATTAAAGATCACTAGAACGAAGGACCGGTAAAATAGGAGAGTGATAACTGACAGCTGAGAATGAATAAACCTGAATTTATGGACTCTGGATAACAAACTGAGAAGACTCTTGAATTGCTCCGGGTAGGTGAAAAGAATACTCACGATCAAAACAATTATGAGAGGATGGCAACAAGCTAGCATCACGAGTCTCCAAGAGAACGGATAAGATATGGAGGAAAAACTATTCTTCGGTCTTCAAATGTTGAGAATGATGACGAGAAACACCACCAAGAATTATTTAGACACTCTGGAAGAATCAAAACGAAGAGGTTGAGCCAACGATGAAAAGAATTTGAAAGATCTTGGAGAAATACATTTGACTAATGATAATTCATTCTTACGTCAAACTTTGAAAAGAAATTTGAGGATATCTCCGGGAAGATTGGAAGAGTCAGGTAAGATCCTAGGAAAAGACCTGTGGGTTAGGGCCCACTCAAAATAAACACCATTGGAATGATTACTTGAAAGATATTGCACCTGTTTAATTAAATGACTTGAAAGAGATAACAACCTCGAAATAGATTGAACTGATCTTGAATGAAAAAAATGAGCCTTCTGAGATATCTTGAGCACTCCAGAACAATAGAATAACAAGCGTAGAATGACTGAGTATTAGGTGCACCGGCATGAGAAGGCATTGAAACAAGGAACAAGGGATATGAGATCAACACCGAAAGCTTGATTTGAATCCACCGGAGAAGAAAATGAGTGAAGGGTGACGAACTTGAAGCTTCGTTGGCATCTTCCTGAGGAACAACGGATAAGAACATTGACGTAAAAGAATGGAGAGACTTCACCTGAATAAAATGGATATTTGATTAAGAATTCTGAGTCCTCAAAGGAAACAAGGGAGGGAGGGCGGGAAAAACAAAGGCAACTTGGGATGGATGAAACGAACACCATTGAGAAAGCTGAGATTGAATCTTGCGGATATTGAAAAGGTCGAATCCACTTGAAAAGAAACAACACCGGTTGAAAAGGATTGACATGACAATCTCGATTATCATGAAGGATTGGTATTTACATCGGAGTATGAGAACACCGATTAGGAAAGGTATGGAATCGACATTTGACTTTGAATCAACTCGAATACCACAACTCAAAACAAAACAAAGGGTTGGCTTGCAAAATAAGTCGGAACAAACATATGATAGAGATTTCGTCCGAAGTTTTCGTGGTGGGGACTACATGGGCTCGATCGTACAGCACCATCATGTACAAGGCAGTGCACATGACATACGAAGCGTCCCCGAGTCGGCATAGCCAAGGACTCTTTAAGATACAACGAGACCACTGTAAAACTGACCGTGAATAGGCGGACCACTAGACGTCGAACCCCAATTTCATATAATACATCCGTCGGAAAGAAATCCTAAGAGCTACTTGAATTCCCACTTATAAACTCCCGAAATTTTCTGGTTATGCAATCAGGTGTTGGGGATACAGGGGAAGCATAATATCTCACCCAAATCTAGCAAATCCTACATCTAGTTGTATCCATCCTTCAACATATAACCAAGAAACCTTCGGAAATCGTCTACCTCAACCTTCGAAAAGCATCCATTATACAAGTTATGGCAATACTCCCGAACTCCCGCCCCAGTACTGGGTGGTGTCGAGGTTATCTCACCAACGAACTGCATAAAAGAGATTTTTGATGTCGGTGTACTAAACTCAGGTATTCCAGAACTGCAACGATAAAATTATGACGACAACACCTCAGAGCTCAACTCCCTGGGACACTTCCACAAAACCCCTGACAGGAGGCACCAAGACAATGTTCTCGTCACAAAACCATCGGAACGATTCCAAGATACCTGCGTGATCCTAAATTTTTTTTAGTGAAATTTGAGAAGAGAATAGTCAAAACTCTACGTCAGGATGCCTTACCAGAGCGATGAAGAGACTGGGAAGTAAAAGAATTCCTAAACTCTCCGATATATAATTCCTAAATGACTCAAAACATTTTTCTAGACACAACTCGGCTGGTAAAAACGATCAAGCAATGGGGCTCCTAAGGTCGGGGAAGGCTCTGATTACCAACTTATAACGCCCTCGATGCGGCTATATCTCCCACGTGTCGAAGCACGACTTAGAGGCATAACCACATTGAAAGCAATGTCGCAAGTGAGGTAATCTTCACACAACCCATGTAATACATAAGGGGAAAAAATATACATAGTTGGCTTACAATCGCCACTTCACACAATTACATGAATAAAGAATTACAACATCCAAATGCAATCAAGGTCCGACTACGGAGCCAAAATAAAAGAAGACTACCCCAAAAGCGACAAGGTCCCTCGATCGACCCCAACTGGGCTCCACTACTGAACAACTAGAACGAAACAACACAAAGGACAAGAAATTCATCGAGCTCCTCCTTGAGCTTGGTTGCATCCTCTGCATGGACTCATCGGCACCTGCAAGCTAGTTTTGGAAGTATCTGTGAGTCACGAGGACTCAGCAATCTCGCACCCTCGCGTTCAAGACTATTTAAGCTTATAGGTAAGGCAAATGTATGATGTGGAGCTGCAGCAAGCGCCTAGCATATATGGTGGCTAACATACGCAAATGAGAGCGAGAAGAGAAGGCAAAGCACGGTCGATAAAAGTATGATCAAGAAGTGATCCTAGAACAACCTACGTCAAGCATTACTCCAACACCATGTTCACTTCCCAGACTCCGCCGGAAAGAGACCATCACGGTTACACACGCGGTTGATGCATTTTAATTAAGATAAACTTTAAGTTTTCTACAACCGGACATTAACAAATTCCCATCTGCCCATAACCGCGGGCACGGCTTTCGAAAGTTCAAATCCCTGCAGGGGTGTCTCAACTTAGCCCATGACAAGCTCTCACGGTCAATGAAGGAATAGACCTCCTCCCGAGACATTCCGATCAGACTCCGTATCCCGATTCTACAAGACATCCTCGAAAATGGTAAAACAAGTCCAGCAAGACCGCCCGATGTGCCGACATCCTGATAGGAGCTGCACATATCTCGTTCTCAGGGCAACACCGGATGAACACTACATACAGCTAAAACCAGCCCTCAAGTTTCCTTGAGGTGGTGCCTCAAGTGGCTCTAGTTTGGACCAACAGTTAGACAAGCACTGGCCCGGGGGGTTTAAAATAAAGATGACCCTCGGGATGTGCGACTCCCAAGGGAAAAAGGCTAGGTGGCGAATGGTAAAACCAAGGTTGGGCCTTGCCGGAGGAGTTTTATTCAAAGCGAATTGTCAAGGGGTTCCCATTATTACCCAACCGCGTAAGGAACGCAAAATCCGGGAACATAACACTGATATGATGGAAACTAGGGCGGCAAGAGTGGAACAAAACACCAGGCATAAGGCCGAGCCTTCCACCCTTTACCAAGTATAGATGCATTAATTAAATAAGATATATTGTGATATCCCAACAAGTAAACATGTTCCAACAAGGAACAACAACTCCATGTTCCAACAAGGAACAAACTTCAATCTTCACCTGCAACTAACAACGCTATAAGAGGGGCTGAGCAAAGCGGTAATATAGCCAAACAACGGTTTGCTAGGACAAGGTGGGTTAGAGGCTTGGCTCAACAATATAGGAGGCATGATAAGCAAGTGGTAGGTATCGCGGCATAGGCATAGCAAAAGAGCGAGCAACTAAGCAAGTAAATATAGAAGTGATTTCGAGGGTATGGTCATCTTGCCTGAAATCCCACAAGGAAGAAGAACGAGTCCATGAAGAAGATACATGGACGTAGTCGAACGGATCCTCACACACACGACGTTATCGGAACCAACCCGAAGAAGCAACACCGAAAAGAAGCAAACAACATAGTAAACAACCAACACATCAACATGGCATGATGCACAATCGAGTATGATGCATGTCCGGTTTAATGAAGCATGGCATGGCAAAGTGCACAAAGAATCCTACAAATTAAGTGGAGATCAATATGCAATGAGTTGCATATTGACGAAACACCACATGACTTATTTAGTTATCTTTCGGTTATGTACCCAACAATATTAAATGTTGTTAAACATGGCAAGAGGTGAGGCATAACAAAACTACACCATCTAAACAATTTAAATGGGGCCGGATATAATAACGAATCCGGTAAATCCCCATATGCATTTAGTAATTTGGTGCAACAACAATTTTTAAATATTTAAATGTTATTATCATGATGCGAAAGCAAGTTTTATGCAATTTTTTATTAAGACTTGATAAGAGCATTATGAAGCATTTTTGTCATCATGGCGGAAACAAAAGGGGTGCCACGGCGACGATAATGAAACGGTGCCACGGCAATGTTCCGGTTCCGGTAACTCGATTGAGATACCGATGCAAAGGAGAAGTGTGCGGATGCGTGCAAAAGATGGTGGGGCACTCCCGGATTCCGGATGTCCCACGAGTTGGCGACAAGGAAACGAGTGACAATTTGGACACGGCGCAACACGATCCTCTCAAACATCGCACATTCATTCACGGATGTCGTCTCGAGGTTATACCTTCGAAGCGTGCGTTATCGGAGGGGTTCGAGTACGATGCGGTGTAGGGGAAGTAGGCATTCTCGGGACGCCGAGGGAAGTAGTGGTTCATGTCCGTAGATGTTCGGGGTCACGGCATGGAACTTGACATCCACAGGGTCTTCGAGTGTCGACGATAGTTGTTCTATGCATCGGGCGTCAAGGTACTTGTCGTTCTTAGCGAATCCGAAGACGGCGGTAGTTGTACATACGTTGTCGGGGAACTTGTCAGTCCGGTCTTGGCGACGGTAGTTGTGCATGGATCATAGACATTCTCGGGTCATCGTTAGAGGAGCTTGGCAGATTTGAATCCCTTCGAGGTTGTCGTGGTACTTGGGGTCTTCGGACTTGCCGGTCTCGGTGAAACGAAGGGGTACTTGGCGATCAACGGACGTTGTGGTACTTGGGGGTAGTGGTACTTGACGCATCGTCATGGTACTTGGCAGAATTCTTCGAGAAGATACTTGACTTTCCGGGTATGGTTCTTCGCGTATCGTTCTTGCTGATCCAAAACCAAGCGAGACAAAAGGGGCCCCGGGTGGGCAGCAGCAAGGTAGGGCGGTGCGCGAGCAGCGGCAGAAGATGCCGGAAAAACAAACACAGGTATGGGCATGGCCCGAAGCAGAAGAGGCTGTGATGGTTATGCTCGGAGTAGGAGCATCTCGATGCCGGCAGCTCAATGCAGAGCAGGCGAAGCAGGGCCGCTGCTGCCGAGCAGCTGCTGACAGCCAAGCAGCGGTCTGGAGGCGGGGAAGCAGGAGCAAGGCGGCTTGTCGGCGCGAGGTAAGGCAGCGACGCAGGCGAGGAGTCCCAGCGGCGGAGCTCCATGGGAGGCGCGGTCATGCACTGCTGCTGGAGCTTCTCATGCAGAGGGGAAGCCGACGATGTCTAGGCACCGGGGAACCACAACAAGGAGGAGAAAAGAGCACGGGCGCGCGACTAGGGAAGGTAGGCGGTGGCGGCTTGCTTCGACGCGGGGAAGGTAAGGAAGAAGGGCGCGGCGCTCGAGCACTGCGGGCGCGCGACGACAGCAACAACGCCATTGCCGGCTACGTCCCATGGCCCCACGCAGGGGAGGCTGAGCAGAGGAACGGAGTGGCCGGCCGCTCGAGTTGCATGCTCCTTCTCTATCTCTGGCGGCAGAACGAGGAAGAGAGGGATCAGGACGAGGGAGAGATCGAGAGGAGTGGGTTGAGGGGATCGGGATCAAGGAGATGGTGGAGTCGGGCTGCGGGTCTTCCTCGGGCGGCGCGAGGGGAGAGATGGAGCGAAAGGGAAACGGGCCAGGGTTAGCGCTAGGGTTGGTGGGCCGATGGGCCTAAGTGGCCGGCTAGGCCGGGCCTAGGAAGGCCGGCCCAAAGGAAAGGAGAACAGCCAGGACCTGCTGGGCTGCCTCTCCTACTCTTCCCTCTTAACCAAAAAGAGAAAAATACAAATAGATAGAAGGGAAAAAAGAAAGAGAGGGTATGGATGGAATTTGGGCATGGAAGTTAAATTCCCGGACTCACAAGAATGATCTTGATCCAAGAAAAAATATAAATGGGCATGTGTACAAAGTTTGGATTGGAACTCGTTTGAATTAAATTCAAATGAGTTCGAAAAAGAAGTGGCCGTTAGAAAGGTCCCAAAATGTTGAGATTTTTGGTAGACCTCCGGAAAAAGATAAAAGAATTTATGGGCGAATTTTGAGGAGCAAACTCGAAGCAAAAAAGACATGTGATTATTTGCAAGTGTGTTCATGGGTGATTCCAAAAATGGAATATTCAATATAGCTCCCTAATATCGGGAGGATATGTTATAAAGAGAATCACCATGTGAATTCCCTCGATTTAAATGGATCAAAGATCCATGCCATTTATTTAGCTGAATTAACAAAAGAAATGACATGATGCAATGCACATGATGCAAAGATGAAAACGATGAACCAAAAAAATCACAGACGAAACCCGGAAACCCTGGAAGGCATCTGCAGCTTCGGTCTTGGGGCGTCACAATGGTCATCTTGGTGACAAGCTCGAGTTCATCAAAAACGGAGTTCACTCGCATCTTCTATGATGTTTTCGATGTTGGAGGTTATGCCGGTTCTTCTCAGTTGGAGGTTTCACTCCTCTATTTGTTGGCATACCTCCCCTGCCTCTTCTTACTATATTATTGGTTTTTGTTTGGTTCTTCTCTTTGTGACTTTTGGAGCTTATGGTCATCTTGGTGACAAGCTCAAGTTCATCGAAATCGGAGTGCACTCGCATCTTCTATGATGTTTTCGATGTTGGAGGTTATGCCGGTTCTTCTCAGTTGGAGGTTTCACTCCTCTATTTGTTGCCATACCTCCCCTGCCTCTTCTTACTATATTATTGGTTCTTGTTTGGTTCTTCTCTTTGTGAGTTTTGGAGCTTATGGTCATCTTGGTGACAAGCTCGAGTTCATCGAAAACGGAGTTCACTTGCATCTTCTATGATGTTTTCGATGTTGGAGGTTATGTTGGTTCTTCTAAGTTGGAGGTTTCACTCCTCTATTTGTTGGCATATCTCCCCTGCCTCTTCTTACTATATTATTGGTTCTTGTTTGGTTCTTCTCTTTGTGAGTTTTGGAGCTTATGGTCATCTTGGCGACAAGCTCAAGTTC